>NC_084507.1:15399122-15484122 GCF_024500385.1 Phyllopteryx taeniolatus
AAATTCTCCTCCTCTACCGTTTGCTCAATAGTCCAGGTTTTTATTACCTTGCGCATAAAATCTAGCAAAGTTTGATCCAGTTCTGGATTTTATTCTTTGGTGGCAGTGAATGGGATCTTGTGTGGTTGTCATTGTCCTTGAAACCAGTCCCTACTTCTCCTTGAAGCAAAACCTGTGCAGTTTAGAAACATTACTATAACTATTACTAAAAAATACATTGTTGAAATTGCTGTCGTGGGACGTGGAGAAAAAAAAGCTTTCAATTACCTTTTTTGTCTGCACTGCGTACTGGAATAGGTGTCGAACATCTGCTGAATGCATAACCTGTACGTTTAAAAAAAAAAATACATACCATTACTAGAGAATATCTTTTATTGATGACGTGTTTTGCAAGGGTAAATAAAACCATTACTATTCTTCGTCGCAATCGTAAAGGACGTTCGACTTGCGGGTGTTGAATTCCTGCAAGATGGACAAAAGGGAAAATTCAAATCAGTACTGGCAACAGATGTTACATTGTAATGTAAACTAGTGGGACTAAATTATGTTTTTATGTAACAAGGATTGCAGGAGTGTGATTGCTCCCTAAATGTAGCTAACGCGAGCTGCAAACGAGTTACCTTCATCTCCATATCATCCGGAGGGATGAAGCTCGGCTGGCGATCCAGAGGGAGTTCACTCGTGACGATTCCGCGTCTGATTTACATAAATCCTGGTCGGTAGACGATCAGCTGGCAAGCGGCCGAGGATGTTTGGCCCGGCATATCGCTCGGAGTGTCATTCTGACTCGGCGCGCATGATCTAAGGCGTCATTCCTGTCGGTCGCAGGAATATTTGTCTTGCATTGCCGCAATAAATTCCTCGTACCGAAAGCTTTTTTGTTAAGATACTTCTTCATTTTGTCTTTTCTCTTTTCTGCCATTATGTTTGCCTTCTCTCATTGTTTCCTGTACCCCGCTGGCCCGCCCCCTCCTTCTTCATCTGAGGGAGGGACGTACACCTTGAGGCATCGTTGCCCTCTACAGGGTGCCAATCCTCATTGCAGTTATCCAGAGGCTCGACGATCACACATAAACCGCACAAGACCCTCCCCCACCCATCCCCGTTAAAAAACACCATTGACCGTCTTTAGACGGCATTGGCAGGGAATAGATGGATTCTGAATGACGGCTTTGGACGGCATTGGCAGGGTATGAGTTAATATTGCGGATTTTCATATATTGCGGATAGGTTTGGAACGTATCCTCCGATCCGCAATAAACAGGTGTTACTATATTTGTAAAATGTGCGCTCACCTGGGGTCACCGTAGTAACCAAGTAGGCAGGACTCACAGTGTGGGCCCTGGGTGTTATGTGTGCAGTAGCACTGGCCCGTCTGGTTGTGGCAGTATCCTCGCAGCGGGTCGCCGTGGCCATTACACTCGCACTGCACGCAACCACCGCCGCCGGCCAGGGCCGAGCCGTAGCTCCCCGGGCGACAGTGCTCACAGTGGGGCCCTGTAGTCCAGTCTTAAAAAGAGAAGCCAAGAAGATTCATTTGTATAGATCTCAATGGAAGGAAATAAAATCATCCTTTGAGGTTCCACCTTGGCATTCGTCACAGATCCCTGGCGCAGTGATGCAGGTGGAGTGGAAGTTGCAGCCGCAGTCCACATCACACTCAACGCCACTCAGAACTAGAGTGGCAGGGTCAGAAGTCCAACCCAGCGAGCATTCACATTCGAAGCGTGGGCTGCCGCTGCATTGACCCTCTCTGCACTCATTGTAGCACCTGCGGGTGGAGAAGGTTTTAGTTTAAATATCTGGACTTTAAATTGGACATACAGTGAAACCGCGATTCATGAACAGCTCAATGTTTGACCTATTCCATTCACAAAGCACAGACCAAACAAAAATTTTGCCCGATGGTCAAACCTTGTTGCAGTGGGTGAACTTTTCATTTATCGCTTTTGTGCTGGCAATGCACCCATTGTGGGGAGGCGGATCCCCCTGAGCCGCTCCAGGGTCACAGTTGGTTGCCACTTTACTTAGGGCGTCATTGTGTGGCTTTTCTGTTTTTCATCTTTATTTTCATGTTTTGCTAGCTCAATATGGGTCCAAGAGAAGCAACTGACAGGTGTGGCATGAGTGAGGGATTCACTGTGGACTTACAAATTACTATTGACGCATTGCAAAGTTTGCTTGCAAGTACAGACCAGTATGGACCAAACAAGTCAACAATTGGCACTTTTGTGGAAACCTTGTTGTGAAAGTTAAGGGGTTTTGTGATTTCCAACTGGCTGTGAACGGATCAGAGGAACTCGTGACACTTTCAGAACAATTTGACCAAATTTGTCCGAATTTCCATATTTTCTAAATTTTGTCAAGAACATTACTATGTGACAGTCATAATCATAATCATTAATAAATTATGGCTTCAATATTTTCATTTAAATGTTTTTATTATATCAACCTCGTAATGGCGGACGCAGTTGCAGCCTGTATCAAAGTACCAATATATGAGATTTCGACATTGCATTATGAAAAATATCTGTGTCTATGGATTAATTCTCCTTTGCCAATTCTGTTTTCAACCCTGATTTAAAAAAATAAAATAAATAATAATAAAAATAAAACGCAAGTCTATTAAAGCAGATTAATCAGATCTCAACCGTCAAGATTAAAACTCAGCACTCTATTTTGCAAACAAACAAATATCATTGTTTATAGATTGAATTGGATAGTTTATGTATGGATAATAGTTTTGGTTTCTATTTTGTGCAAGGTACTTCTTGTACATGTCTTCTCTTCCATGCTATATATATTACATATTTACACTTCCTATATCCACAATTGCTGCTGAAATGATGCAAATTTCCCTATTGTGGGATTAATAAAGGTTATCTTGTATTACAAATATTTAATAATAATACATTTTTAACCTGCCCACGGCGCGAAAAATAACTTCACGACACCGGTAAAAATTAAAAGTAAAACGAAAAAGAGTAATGAATGGAACCAAATGCTCTATAAAACGTTGATTGCTTTACCTACCCACCGATGAGGCACAAGGTTAGTGTTTGTTCTACTGTGAAACAACATTTTTGTGAATTTTGTCCCAATTCATTGTGATGTAAAGTTACTAGAATGACCTTTGGTGAAGTTTTAGCTCAATGTTAAGCTTGTAATGCGACTGTTTCTACTTTCTTTACAGTATGGTAAAGTAATTTATATTTTATTTTTGTGTCTGTCATTAGCTCTTACATTGGTTTGAAGACTAAAATAAACCATCAGTACAAGAGTGCAACCCACCGTTCAACTTGTTAGGTGCCCCAATGTTGGCAGAGACGTATTTTGTTTCACTCACCCAATTGACTTGACTGAAGTTCCGCGCGGTTAGGCTGAGGCTCGCAGCGGGAGGGAGCACGTCAGACTTCTACATATCGTGAAAGCCTCCTTTGCACAATATAATCTTAATCCAAGTGTTGGACTGAGATGACTGGTTATTTATTTTAACATAGTTAAGACACTTTTGTTCGCCGCTGCTGTTGGGCACAAGCACGTCTATGTGCGCGTTCTTCGTTGTTTTTTGCCGCTTCTTCGTTGCTTTTCGCCACATCTTCAAGGTCGGCGGACTGTAGGCATCAAAGCTGGGAACCAAATGTTTTCAATTTGAACGATTCCGGTAGAACAGAATGTTAGTCTTGGTTCCAGTCGGTTCTCGATTCCCGATCCCCAACCCTACTAATAAGCGGCACATGATTGCTCGGTGAAGTTGTCTACGGTGGTGGTCGATGAGGAGGTACTCGTGTTTGGTGATGTGTCCATGTGCCACATATAAACTGCAGTATATGAAGTGCCGCGTCAAGTACAGACGGTTTTACTGTTCTTATGGGCGCTCACTTTCTTCCCCAGTTCGGGTCGGCCAATTAAAAGAGGCCAATTTCAGTGAGCAAGTGTTCTAGAATTTGTATTTATTGTATGTACCGTATATGTATTTGCGCATGTCACAGACGTGTTATTAAGTGTTAAGTCTTTAAAATTGTGAAAACAATGCATAATGTGTCTCCTTTACGATTAACAAGGTCTTACGTCTGGTTGCAGTGCAAAGTGCCGTCCCCCATGTAGCCTCGCTCACAGTGGCATTCGTAAGAGGTGGGGGTGTTGATGCAGGTGGCAAAGAGGTGACAGTTATGTAGGCCGAGACGGCATTCTTCTACATCAGGGCAAGTGGGGTAGGACCACACGGCATCCTGGTCTTCGCTCTCCATGTGCTCCAGCTCCATCTCCATGTCCAGAGGACGAGGCGGGGCAGAGGTCTGTGGTTCAGGGCTGGAGAAGAAAAATATTTCAGAACAAATCCTCTATTTCTATAGTGCTTGTCCTCGTTAGGGTTGTATGTGAGCTAGAGCCTATACCAGCTGACTTAAGGCGAGAGAAGCCGGCTACACCCTGGACTGGTCGCATTTTGATTGATACTTTCCAGTCAGTCTTTAGGCCCCCATTACAGCACCAAGACAGCTCTTATTAACATGACAAATGAAATCCGCCTGAACACAGCTGCAGGCAAAGTCTCTGTTTTAGATCTGCTGGACCTGAGCGCTGCCTTTGACACAGTCGACCATTTGATTTTATTACAGAGGTTAAAACACTCAGTGGGAATCTCTGGTACTGCTCTAAACAGTTTCAATTCCAATCTCGAGGACAGGACGTACTTTGTTGATAATTCATAACTGTGTCAAACACCAAATGGCAATGACCTGTGGGGTTCCCCAGGGGTTAATCCTGGGACCGTTATTGATCAATCTGTACATGCTTCCATGAGGCCAGCTAATACACAGCTATAAAGTGTCCTACCACAACTATGCAGGTGACACTGAGATTTACATGGCAGATGAAGATGGGCCTGAAGAATCACTCTGTCACTGCATCGAACAAATCACTGTGTGGATGCAAAATCATTTTCTCCAGCTAAACTCAGACAAAACTGGAATGAGTGTCTGTGGCCTACAGAAACAAAGAGCAAAGTGTTACAGTGTCACTAAGCAAGCCCAAACAAATGACACGGAAATTCGACACACCACAGAGAAGAGTAATGTTAACAAGCCTGCCAAATTTGAATGGAAAAAAAAAATCTAATAACAAACTAAAAAAATAAATAAAACATTTTAAAAAATAAACAAATCGCTAAGTATATAAAATCAGGTTTCAAAACATGAATAATAAGGGCCAGCTCACAGATGCTGTGGGCGTATCGAATGGATGCGCCAAAAGGAATTAAACATACTGAGTGGGTGATAGCTTATACGCCAAAAAAATCACGTTAGGAGGCTCAACTTAAAAATGTAATGGTTATTGTGGACTATAATCATAAAAATAAGCACACAAGTCAACTTACCCTCGTTGTTGGTGAAATAATATCACAGCCGAACACGGCACCTGACGACAGAGGGATGGTAGGAGGAAGCCCAAGTAGTTATGCCTGGATCAGACTACAAGACAAATTGGATCTTTCCTGATTGCACTATGTCAGACTACTGGCATAAAATCCTGCCCTATCTCAAGACAGACAGTGGCAACACTACAGAAGTGTATTCCGATACCACCGCATCCCATCTTTTCCGATCACTGGGCTTTATCTTGTCAAATCAAACACTGTCGGAGAGGCAGAACCAGAAGACGTGACACCGGTCAACGCGACCAGATACACTCGTTACAATGGCGACGACGACAATACGGCGCGCCAATGTATCGTGTGTGTGTGTGGGGGGGAGAACCAAATGACAAAAAAATGTGTGGTGGTTATCACCGGTGCTCGGGAGAAGACGTTTATTCAAGGATTTCTTTAGGTATGTTCACGTATTTTTAATATGATACGGCTCACAAGCAGGCAACAAAATGTTATGTAGCCTAGCAAGCTAGTGCTAGCACTACTGTACGGTTGTACATATAAACATGCCAGCGTTCTGTCGTATCATGCTCTAAAGCTTGGGTAAACAATGGTTTGTGTTGCACCCTTATGGTGTTAACATGGTGTTCGTTATGGACAATCCGTGACGAGCACAGAAGTCCAATAACAGAACACAGCTCAGGTTCTGATCGGGAGGGCCGTTCCTCCCAATCACGCCCTTCCAGGTCTCACTGTCATTGCCCACGTGAGCATTGAAGTCCCCCAGCAGAACGATGGAGTCCCCAGCGGGAGCGCTCTCCAGCACCCCCTCCAAGGACTCCAAAAAGGGTGGGTACTCTGAACTGCTGTTTGGTGCATAGGCACAAAGCTGTGTGTGGAGCCGAGTCAAACTATATCTCGTCGGAACTTCTTGACCTCACACACCAGCTCAGGCTCCTTCCCTGCCAGAGAGGTGACATTCCACGTCCCTAGAGCCAGCTTCTGTAGCCGGTGATCGGATCGCCAAGGTTCCCGCCTTCGGCCACCGCCCAGCTCACACTGGCACCCGACCCCTATGGCCCCTCCCACAGGTGGTGAGCCCATGGGAAGGGGAACCCACGTTACCCTTTCGGGCTGTGCTCGGCCGGGCCCCATGGGTGCAGGCCCGGCCACCAGGCGCTCGCCTTCGAGCCCCACCACCAAGCTGGCTCCAGTGGGGGGCCCCGCTATAGGCTTTAATTGCTTGTGCTGGGACCAATAACATTAACATATCAACTCACAGGTTCTTACACGTGTTTAGACACTAAAAAGAATCCCACCGCACCGCTCATCAGTAGCACTGCCTTGCTCATTTCCTACATCCTGTCCTACCCTTTTCTATCCTCTCTCATCTTGTTCTCTTGGTTCGTTGTTGCATGTCCTCACGTGGTGTGTGTCCCCCCCCATCCACAAATAATAATACGATTTGACTGTTGTAACGTTACTTGTGCTCACATATCTAGACTATTCTTCTGCTGTGGTTCGCACCCCTATTCCCCATGTCCACTCTGTCCCTCTGTCTGTCTCCTAAAACAGTTTCTGTCCGGCTGCATTTTCAATAAACGTCAGAATCATTAAAAATTAAAGAATAACCAGCGGGAGTATTCCAAACTTTCCTGTTGCACAGCAAAACTGTTCCACCACAAAAGGCATCCAGATCCACGATTCTGCAAGGCCATGCAGCTCAACAGGACAGGTTAAAAAATAAATAAATAAAAATCCAGCACTATACTGTTATAAGTCTTTGCATATGTTTTCAGTAGGGTTGGGCAACGTTTGAATTTGAGCGATTCCGGTCCCGATTCCAGTTCCTTAGTTCGATTCCAGTTCCAAACGATTCTCGATTCCGATTCTTTTCGAGGGCTGGGTCAAAAACGTTTGCATGTTTTAAAAAAAGGTTATCCAAATTATGAACATCCATTTTCTTAGCAGCCCGCAGTTTAGACTAAAATGAATATTTGACTCAAGGTTCTTTATAACCAGTATCAATAACTATGAACTAAAAGGCAATGTGTGTGGAACCAACCCAATTGACTTAATATTCATTCATTGTTTCAGCTAAAAGTTAAATATTTGAATCAATATTGTACATAATATAAATTGTTAAAATAGTTATTTTAACTGTTTGAACTTTTTTATTTTATTGTTTCACTCACCCAGTTGACTGAGAGTTGACTTCACTGAAGCTCCGCAGGGTGTAGGCTGAGGCTCGGAGCGCATCAGATGCTACACATCGGGAAAAACTACTTTGCACAATATAATCTTATTCCAAGTTTTGCACTGAGGCAACTGGTCATTATTTTTAACAAATTGAAGACACACTTTTGTTCGACGCCGCTGCCGTTGAGCACAAGCACGTCATCGTGCCCGTTCTTGTTCGTTGTTTTACGAATATATACAAATCATATTAGCCCAGTGCTCAAAATAGACTTCAAAGCAGCTCTGACTGGACAAGTCTCTTCATGGTCTTCCAAAGCACATCTCTAACATGTTAGCGCCATATGAACCTTCTCAGGCTCCCACCCAGCTTCTTCCCAAAGTCAGCTGGGTTAGGCTCCAGCTCACTACCAGTAAGGACAAGCACTATAGAAAATGGATGGGTAGATCTCAAATGGGAAAAATACAACTACAATGTTCCCCCACATTTTTTTAATTTCTCCTATTCGCAGATTATTATAATTTGTTTTTACCTGTCCTTCGTTATTAGCTGAAAAGCTCCTATTTCCTGTTTTTATGCTCAGGCCAAAGCGCTGTCTAATATAGAAGTATTGGTTTGGCGCCCTGCGATTGGCTGGCACCCAGTTCAAGGAGTACCCCGCCTCTCGCCTGAAGATAGCTGGGATAGGCTCCAGCACGCCCACGACCCATGTGAGGATAGGCAGTACAGAAAACGGATGGATGGATGATTTGGCGCCATCTTGTGGCATTTATAGGCAATTAGAATTATTTGTGGAGGGTTGTGACTTGCTCAGGGATTTTCGCAATTTGTGGCAGGGTCCCCTATACCTCTAACACTGTACGATACTTACTTAGCAACTCGGGCTTCAGCTACGGCCACACTGCAGTTAAACACAGATGGGTCATCCATTCCAGCCCAATCTCCTCTCAAACATCTAAAAAACAAAATGGGACAACAACATGAAACAATTAGATTATCACACTGCATCGTCTTTGTTGTCGACTGCACTTACTTTCCGATAGTGGGGTTGTTGTAGTCGCCACACCAGCCGCACTGGAACGTTCGCAGGCAGTCGGTGCAAGTGTTTAAAGCAGAACATTGCTTGCATTGCGGAACCGAATGCACACTAGTAAGTCAGGAAATGGCAAAATTAAGATTTAGAACATATAAGTGTCCTTAAGTAGTGTTGTGTGATTGTTACCTGTCATACCAGTCCCTGCACTCTCCATATGGGTATTTGGTCAGATAGGCGGCGAAATAGAAGCAGGCCTGGGCTGACTCACACCATGCACACTGGCTGGAGTTGGAGAGGCACTCTGAACACGTCTTCCGCCTTGGTGGAGGAAATATAAACATAATAGGAATTTGTTGTAAAATTGTTACACTACTCTTTCTATGAAGATGATTATTTATTATTTTCAACTCACTGGTTGCAGACTCTGGGACAGCCCGCTGGATGGCGTATGGACCCATCCAGGCGTCCTCTCCTGCTGCACTGGTAGTCACCTTTCTTGCTGGAGTTGATCTGCCACTCACAGTAAGGGTCCTATAGGACAACAACAGGCTTATTGGCAACAGGTAGGTGCCATGATTGGGTATAAAAGGAGCTTCGCTGAATTGCTCAGTCATTCACAAGCAAAGATGGGGCGAGGTTCACCTCTTTGTGAGCAAGTGCGTGAGAAAATAGTCGAACAGTTTAAGGACAATGTTCCTCAAGGTACAATTGCAAGGAATTTAGGGATTCTGACACTCATACAATTATGACTGTTTTCTCATAAAATTGTGATATTACTCTATTATTATTATTAATAAAATTCCGACTTTTTTAGTAATCGTAATATTTATTTTCTTGTAAATTTGACTTTATTTTTGTAAAATGTAATCTTTATTCTTGTGAGTTTTCAACTTTAACAAAGAAAACTAAATTTGCACTTAATCCTATTTTCATAAAATAATTTCTCTCCCTCGTATTGTTATAGCTAAACTCTAAAATTAAGATTTTCTCACTAATTATTCTCTCTTCTTCTTCTTTTCCTTTTGGCTTGTCCCTTTAGGGGTCGCCACAGCGCGTAATCCTTTTCCATGTAAGCCTATTTCCTGCATCCTCCTCTCGAAAACAACTGCCCTCATGTCTTGCCTCACGACATCCATCATTGGTCTTCCTCTAGCTCTCATGCCTGGCAGCTCCATCCATCATCATCCTTCTACCAATATACTCACTATTTCTCCTCTCGAAATGTCCAAACTATCGAAGTCTGCTCTCTCAAACTTTGTCTCCAAAACATCGGACCTTGGCTGTCCCTCTGATGAGCTCTTTTCTAATTTTATCCAACCAGGTCACTCCGAGAGCGAACCTCAACATCTTCATTTCCGCTTCCTGTTGTCTCTACAGTGCCACTGTCTCTAATCCGTACATCATGGCAGGCCTCACCATTGTCTTATAAACTTTGCCCTTCATTTAGCAGAGACTTTTCTGTCACATAACACACCTGACACCTTCCTCTACCCGTTCCAACCTGCTTGGACCCGTTTCTTCACTTACTGACCACACTCGCCATTGCGCTGGACGGTTGACCCCAAGTATTTAAAGTCATCCACCCTTGCTCTCTCTTCTCCCTGTAGCCTCACTCTTCCCCCACCATCCTTTCACTGCAGATCACAATATCATCTGCAAACATCATGGTCGCCATGGATTCCAGTCTAACCTCATCTGTCAGCCTATCCATCACCACTGCAAACAGGAAGGGGCTCTGGGCTGATTCTTGATGCAGTCCCACCTCCACCTTAAATTCCTCTGTCACACCTACAGCACACCTCACTGCTGTTCTGCTGCCCTCGTATTATTCTAACATACTTCTCTGCCACCCCAAACTTCTGCATGCAGTACCACAGTTCCTCTCTGGGTACTCTGTCATAGGCTTTCTCTAGATCTACAAAGACACAATGTAGCTCCTTCTGACATTTTCTGTACTTTTCCATCAACATCCTTGAGGCAAATAATGCATCTGTGGTACTCTTTCTAGGCATACTGTTGCTCGCAAATACTCACTTCTGTCCTGAGTCTAGCCTCCACTACTCTTTCCCATAACTTCATTGTGTGGCTCATCAACTTTATTCCTCTATAGCTCCCACAGCACGTCACCCTTGTTCTTAAAAATGGGCACCAGTACACTTTTCCTCCATTCCTCAGGCATCGTCTCACGCACTAGAATTCTATTGAACAAGCTGGTCAAAAACTCCACAGCCACCTCTCCTAGATGCTTCCATACCTCCACAGGAATGTCATCAGGACCAACTGCCTTTCCATTTTTCATCCTCTTTAATGCCTTTCTAACTTCCCCCTTACTAATCATTGCCACTTCCTGGTCCACCACACTTGCCACTTCTACTCTCCCTTCTCTCTCATTTTCCTCATTCATCAACTCCTCAAAGTATTCTTTCCATCTATCTAGCACACTACGGGCACCAGTCAACATATTTCCATCTCTATCCTTACTCACCCTAACCTGCTGCACATCCTTCCCATCTCTATCCCTCTGTCTGGCCCACCTGTATAGATCATTTTCTCCTTCTTTAGTGTCCAACCTGCCATACATGTCATCATATGCCTCTTGTTTGGCCTTTGTCACCTCTACCTTTGCCCTATGTCGTTTTAGCTCCAAGACATACTTAGCCAACTCTTCTTTTAAAATAACCCCGACTCTATTTCTCTTCCCATCTACACAATGGTAAAATAGTTTAAACCCTGCCCCTAAACTTCTAGCCTTACTGCCTTTCCACCAGGTCTCCTGGACACACACTATATCAACCTTTCTCCTGAGATTTTCCTGTCATAGTCCCCACATTCAGTTCCAGGCTCTGTGCTTTCCTCATCTCTTTCTGCCCAAGAACCCACTTTCGACCTCTTCTTCTTCTTCGACTTCGACCCACTGAATTTCCACCGGCGCCCTGCAAGTTGACGGCGCCGGTGGGGGACGTCGTTAACCCGGGCCACGACCGATCCGGTATGGAATTCTTTGGATGAACGCTCATATTTGTTTGGCAAAGTTTTAAGCCGGATGCCCTTCCTGACGCAACCCTCTGCATTTATCCGGGCTTGGGACCGGCCTCCAGTTTGCACTGGCTTGTGGCCCCCATAGGGCTCCATTTAATTATTCTCTCTTATTCTTGTAATATTCAAATTTTATTCTCGCAATATTACAACTTTATTCATGAACATTTCTATTTTTTTTTTAGTAATTTAATGTATCAACTTTATTCTCGTAAAATTTTAACAGTATTCTTGTAATATTTCAACTTTTCTTTTTCTGACTTTTTGTTGTAATATTTCTGGCTTTTTTCAAGTAATATTTCAACTTTACATTTTCTTTAATTTCTTGTAAAATTATGCCTTGAATCCTATGTATTTTTGACTTTTTTTCTTTGTGAAAGTGACTATTATATAATACATATAATAATATATATCTATATAATAAATACACACACACACACATATATATATATATATACACACTGCAAAACCTTTTGCGGCATTGAACACATACCTGAGTACAAGCTGAGCAGTCCCTGTACTCTTCACACAGGGTGCAGTGCTGGGGCGCAAGCAGCAGATGGCGGTCAGCCATCTCTCCCATTAATTCTCCCAGGTCTGCCTCAGGGCAGGGCTCCAGTTCGGGGCTGTCCCGAACCAGGCAGCGGGAAAGAGATGGGCACCAGCCGCAAGACTGGTCCGACAAACAGGCCAGACAGGACATGTAGCCTGAACAGGAACCTGACCGGTAGGGCTCCAGGAACAGGAAGGAGATTTCCTGTAATTCAGAAGGGGACAAGATAAAATTGCGGTTCCTGAGATGAACTGGGTGAAAAATAATACTCACGCTCCCTCCCGGAAGAGTTCTGTTCCAGATGAGGGCCATCTCACTTGTCTGCCCCGACCCTGAGTTGTTTAAGTAGCCCTCAGCCTGGACCAGGTAATGGTTACCTCTGGTCAGGTTGGAGAACAGCCTACTCCCGTCGGCACGAGACAGCACCTTTAACTCTTTCTCCTGCTGAGCCACCCAACGACCCACCAACTCCTGCTCGAAGAAAACAAAACAATGCCAATGTCTACTCGACCAGTGGGGGGGCCATATAGGAGCCGCTATATAGGGTCCATTATATATACACTGGGTACGGAAAGTATTCAGACCCCCTTAAAATTTTCACTCTTTGTTATATTGCAGCCATTTGCTAAAATCATTTAAGTTCATTTTTTCCTCAATGTACAAACAGTACCCATATTGACAGGGGGAAAAACGGAATTGTTGAAATTTTTGCAGATTTATTCAAAAAGAAAAACTGAAATATCACACAGCCTTAAGTATTCAGACCCTTTGCTCAGTATTGAGGAGAAGCACCCTTTTGAGCTAATAGAGCCATTAGTCTTTTGGGGAATGATGCAACAAGTTTTTCACACCTGGATTCGGGGATCCTCTGCCATTCCTCCTTGCAGATCCTCTCCAGTTCTGTCAGGTTGGATGGTGAACGTTGGTGGAGAGCCATTTTCAGGTCTCTCCAGAGATGCTCAATTGGGTTTAAGTCAGAGCTCTCGCTGGGCCATTCAAGAACAGTCACAGAGTTGTTCTGAAGCCACTCCTTCGTTATTTTAGCTGTGTGCTTAGGGTCGTTGTCTTGAAGGTGAACCTTCGGCCCAGTCTGAGGTCTGGAGGAGGTTTTTGTCCAGGATATCCCTGTACTTGGCCGCATTCATCTTTCCTTCGATTGCAACCAATCGTCCTGTCCCTGCAGCTGAAAAACATCCCCACAGCATGACGCTGCCACCATCATGCTTCACTGTTGGGACTGTATTGGACAGGTGATGAGCCGTGCCTGGTTTTCTCCACACATGTCGCTTACAATTAAAGCCAAAAAATTATATCTTGGTCTCATCAGACCAGAGAATCTTATTTCTCACCATCTTGGAGTCCTTCAGGTGTTTTTTTTAGCAAACTCCGTGCGGGCTTTCAAGTGTCTTGCACTGAAGAGAGGCTTCCGTCAGGCCACTCTGCCATAAACCCCGACTGGTGGAGTGCTGCAGTGATGGTTGACTTTCTAGAACTTTCTCACATCTCCCGACTGCATCTTTGGAGCTCAGCCACAGTGATCTTTGGGTTCTTCTTTACCTCTCTCATCAAGGCTCTTCTCCCCTAATTGCTCAGTTTGGCTGGACAGCCAGCTCTAAGAAGGGTTCTGGTCGTCACAAACGTCTTCCATTTAAGGATTATGGAGGCCACTGTGCTCTTAGGAACCTTAAGTGCAGCAGATATTTTTTGTAACCTTGGCAAGATCTGTGCCTCGCCACAATTCAGTCTCTGAGCTCTTCAGGCAGTTCCTTTGACCTCATGATTCTCATTTGCTCTGACATGCACTGTGGGCTGTAAGGTCTTATATAGACAGGTGTGTGGCTTTCCGAATCAAGTGCAATCAGTATAAACAAACACAGCTGGACTCCAATGAAGGTGTACAACCATCTCAAGGATGATCAGAAGAAATGGACAGCACCTGAGTTAAAAATATGAGCGTCACAGCAAAGGGTCTGAATACTAATGGATGTATGATATTTCAGTTTTTGTTTTTTAATAAATCTGCAAAAATGTCAACAATTCCGTTTCTTTTTTTGTTTTTTTTCCAATATGGTGTTCTGTGTGTACATTAATGAGGGAACAAAATAACAATGATTTTAGCAAATGGCTGCAATATAACAAAGAGTGAAAAATTTAAGGGGGTCTGAATACTTTGCGTCCCCACTATCTATCACAAAGTTGAAATCCATCCATCCATCCATCCATTTTCTGAGCCGCTTCTCCTCACTAGGGTCGCGGGCGTGCTGGAGCCTATCCCAGCTATCATCGGGCAGGAGGCGGGGTACACCCTGAACTGGTTGCCAGCATATTACAGGAATAAAGTCAAAAATAACAAGCATATATATATATATATATACACACTATCTATATTCTTATTATATTATATATATCAATATATCATATATATGACATATATTTATTTATATGCTTATTTTTTACTTTATTCCTTTAATATTTTAACTTTGTTCTTGAATGTATGACTTTTGTCTTGTTTTATTTGACCATAAATGCTAAACGTTTATTGTTTAAATAATCTGTTTTGCTAAATTTAGTAACGCTATGGGAGGACTTAATAAAAAAGGAAAAAGGCTCCCCAAGTATGTTTTCAACTGTCACGTTGTGCTCCTTTTACTCACCAGCTGGCTCGAGTTGGGGCCTGATGCCATTCGAGCCTCAAAGTGGAGTCTCTGGATGCGAGCCCACATGGAGACAGTCTCTGTGGGAGGGGTCGTGGGCGCCCCCCACAGAGGGTGGATAAAGCCCCTGAACTGCAGGGCCACGTCCATCTCGGTGGTTGGGCTGAGAATGATGGTGGTGCTGCGCAGGATGGAAACCTGGCGAGAGCACGGGGGACGGAGTGGGGGAAGTGGAGACACATCAACAGCGGGACTATTCCAGAAGCACTATTCTCTACACCACTGAAATACTTGAAAGATGACATACTATGGAAAATGGAATTCTTAATTGCTTGTATAGAAGTAGTTGGGTCTCTGGACTGCCTGCCGACCCACCAAGTGTGAAATCAAACTACCAAGTAAATGTAAATGCTGCCTATTTCTAAAAGTGTGTCTGTGAGCTTCACCGCCTCAATACCGCCCTAAGACAAAGATTCTATGCCCATGATTTGGCAGCTAGACTGGGTGACAACCCCCATTTTCAAGCACCAGTCAGACTACACAGAAGCTGTATCATGTCAAAACCAAGAGAACAAATAAGCGTACACCAGTCCGTTCAGATGTGTCTTCACATGAACTTGGTACGTGGTGCAAAAAAAGGCTGGGGACCGCTGTACTGTGCAGAGAAAAATATAAATTTGTCATCGATTAATCGATTTCGACTCAACTTTCATCACATTATAGTCGACTACAAAAGAAGTCTTAATTCGTTCAACCCCTAGGGAGCGGCAGCGGTATTCATGTCCGGTGACGTGTTCGCTGCATGCGCCACATACACGGATCCACACACTAACTGATATGTGTAATTCGGCAGATTGGCGATGAATTGATGCATCCACAGGTGAAAATACGATGGTTGCTTCTACTATCTTTAGGGAGGCTTGGGTGGGCTTCAAAGTTTGCACTTGCTATTATAGACTGGGTGAGAAAATACCCCTTGTCTTAATGGTAACAAAAGCATTGGCCCCGCAGTAGAATGGTGAACAGTGGATTATCTGCATTGGACAGGATCGTCGCCTCAAAACGTATTAAGAAACCCGAATACTGTTTTCAATTATGAACAACGCAATGTGTCTGCTTTACAAGTAATAAACTATGAGAGGATTATAAAAAAGACAGAGAAAAGGAGAAAAACTTAAAATGCCAAGAGCACAAGTTGAATTAGGCTGGCTTTACACTACATGGTTCAAGTGACAACTCTGTAAAGAGTGGGTGGGGGGCGGGGGGGGGGACGCATGGTTAATACAGCATGTGGATAAAAATTGGATATCAGACTCGATAAATAAACCCTGTCAATGCTAGATTAATGCTTAAATCAATGAGGGTAAGAGTCAGGGCCAGGCCAACTAAACACTATAAAACAATTGATATTTTCATTATTTATTTTTTACTTGTGTTGTTCCTACCCAATGATGACACTTACGTAGCTGTTTGCATGCATTTTTTACACACGCAGCAAAGTCCTACCTTTTCAATTTATTTTATTCTTTATTTCAGACACAGGAGGATCCATAGCACAGAGTAAAAAAACAATTTAAACCAAAAAAGAAAAACAAATATAGTCTGGCTTTTAGTTGAATTTTAATGTATGCATGAATCTATATTTTTTTTCCGTTTTTATTCTCAGGGCATTGAATTGCTCACAACTGGACTGTTCTCCTTGTTTTCGAATATATGGACTCTCTCACTCCTCTTTCAAACCATCTGTCTTCCCCGTTCAGAATATACACATTTTTGTCCTCAAAAGAGTCCTGTTTCTCTTTGAGGTGCAGGCTGACAGCTGAGTCTTGACCTGAGGAGTTTACCCATCTGTGTTATGCCATGCGTCTGCTCAGTGGTTGCTTGGTTTCCCCGCATACACTCCTTGAAGTCTCAGCGCCCTTTGCACAATGGTCATTGCACCGGACTATTGCAATATTAGTCATTCGAACTGCTCTAAGTGCTAGAGGACTCTGCATCTTTTTGCACAATTGTTTTTTGTCAATGTCTTTATGTCTCCAAAGTGTTCTGTAAATTGACTGTCTGTTGTACTAGAGCGGCTCCAACTACCGGAGACAAATTCCTTGTGTGTTTTGGACATACTTGGCAAATAAAGATGATTCTGATTCTGATGTATGTATTTGTGCATTCCTCACTGCAATTGACCGCATTCTTCTAAGACAAACAGAACAGTCCAGTTGCGATTGATTCAATGCCCTGAGAATGAAATGAATTGAATGAATATTGAAACATCTATTCAATATTAATGAGCATTCACAGGCATGTTTCTATTTTTATAAACTTTCATCAATTATTTACTTTTATTCTTATCCTGTTTGTTGTAAATGAAGTAATTAAATCATCTTTTTTTGGGGTAGGCTGATGTGTCATTCCGTTTCTCATAATTTATACTATATATATATATATATAAAATTCAATTATTTTTCTTTATTCTTGTAGCACTTTTACTTTATTCTCGTAATATTAACATTCATAAAATTATTACTTTGTTAAGTTTGTACTCTGATAATTCTAAAATTGTGACTTTCTTGGAATATTTCATATGGATCATCAGTCCAATGGAGCTTGTACAGTGCCATGAAAAAGTATTGGTCCCCTTCTCAAATTCTTATATTTTTGCATAGTTTCCTCATTTTAATGTTTAATATCATCAAACAAATATAAATATCAGAGAAATATAAGCCAAATGAAATTAAAATGCTGTTTTTAAATGGTAATTTATATTTATTAAGGAAAAAACAATATTCAAAGTTACCTGGCCCTGTGTGAAAAAATAATTACGCCCTTGTTAAATCATGAATTAATTGTGGCTAATAATCTAAAAAAGCTGCAACAAAGTGACACGATCCACAGACATTCCAGAACAGTCGAGAAATAAAGGAATGGAAATCTATCATTCTGAAAATATTATATGGACTGACGAGATTAAAGATGATCTTTTTGGAAGGTGTGTGTCTCGTTACATCTGGAATAAATGTAGCACAGGATTTCAGAAAAAGAACATCATAACAACAGTCAAACATGGTGGTGGTAGTGTGATGGTACTGGGCTGATTTTCTCCTTCAGGACCTGGACAACTTGCTGTGATTGATGGAACCATGAATTCTGCTCTTTAACAGAAAATCCTGAAGGAGAATGTTCAGCCATCAGTTTGTGACCTCAAGCTGAAGCACGCTTGGGTTCTGCAGCAGGATAACAATCCAAAACACAGCAGTCAACTCCTGAATGGCTTAAAAAAACAAAATGAAGCTTTTGGAAGGGCTTAGTCAAAGTCCAGACTTGAATCTGATTAAAATGCCGTGGCATGACCTTAAAAAGGCCGTTCATGCTCAAAAACCTTCCATATTTGTTGAATTCAAACAATTCTGAGAGGAAGAGTGGGCGAAAATGTCTCATTGCCAGCTATAGAAAATGTCTGATTTCAGTTGTTGCTGCTGAGGATGGCCCACTTTGAATCGATGGGTAACTGAATAATTTTTTCCCCTTAATAAATCACCATTTAAAAACAACATTCTGAGCTCCACACAGGAAGGGCTCATCCAAGATTCAAATGCAGAACTGTCAATTACTTGCGGATTTTTGTTTTTCGATAACAGCAAAATATAATAGCAGGGCCCATGGTTCAATTTATTTAGCATCAATAAGACTTCGTTTCTGTCAAATTTGGACTTTAATGAAATTATGTCTTTGCAATGTTTGATTGAATGTTATATTGTAGCTATGTCACTTTGTAATACATGTAAATGTCAAAAACAAGGCACCAAATGGGAATAGGGTATTTAGACTTAGTGTCAATCCCAACTTACATTACAACAGTAATATTGGAAGGAAGGAAGGAAGGAAGGAAGGAAGGAAGGAAGGACGGATACGGTGAGTAAAGAGGGGAAGGACTTACAAGCATAACTATTTGAGACTGGGACTCCGTACCTTGTCAGGCTGGGAGTCGTTGCGGGGATGCTGGAAGGTGAGCAGGTGCAGTCCTGGGACATAGTTCTCGGTGCGACAGGAGTGGAGGGAGGTTAGGAAAAGGGTACGCTCCCCCCACCAGCCGTACGCTCCTGAGATCTGGTCCACACGGCACGCAAATTGCTCTGCGAGATCGAGAGGGAGAGGTCAGTAACACTGGGGAACACAATCTGACCTCGTGAGATCTCAAAATACTGAACTGTGGTGGGTGGCGTAGGTGGTCAGACAGGCGTCAGAGAGAGGTGAAACACTGGCGAACATGCGCCGGAGAGATGGAAGAGGTGAGTCAAATTACCTTTTTGAGTGACCTCTACTATCTCAACTGGGTGTCGTTGAGCCAAGTGTTCGTGTTTCTCAGTGTCAAGGACACTACCCTCCCCTCAGTACATTAAATATTACACACAATGAAATAAACCAGTAGTGGGCAACTGTTTCATGAAATAACTTTTGCACTCTATATGATTCACAATGGCAGTTCTCAGTCAAATTCACTGTAACCGTATCTTCAGACATATTAATACAGCAAAAAGAACATAAAAAAACAATACAGTGGATCCTCTCATTTAGATCAAACCAATATTTTGCAACAAAATTTGCCATTTATGGCACACAAACTCTACGTTTTGCTTTTTCTTTAGCTTTTTGTAAAAGTTGAACTGTATCCACAACAATTGCAGCGAGGTTGCTTTTTAATATGGTACCTTGACGTACAAATTAAATTCATCCATGACTAAGCTCAAAACTCCATTTTCTCATATCCCAAATACATTTCCCCTCCAAATTACCTTACTTGAAATGTGAGAATTCATTCCAGCCCCCAAAAAACATCACTACTTCATTTTTTGTGTGTGTGTTCTTAATGAAGTAAAATAGCACTGTATAATAAGAAAAATTGATAAAACATAACAGGAGAAAAAGTAATTAAACTGGCGGCACAGTAGGCGACTGGTTAGCACATCTGCCTCACACAAAAACTGAGTTGGGGCACTCATAAGTCAAGGTATTTGTCGAATTTGTCAACTGCATTTTTTTAGTCTGACCCTCTATTTTCAGTAGTGTTTGTGTCGGGTCACGAGTGAAATAGAACGAGGGAAGGGTACACCCTGGACTGGTCGCCTACCAATCACAGGGCCAAAAAGGTAAACAAGCATTCACATTCATACTCACACCTATGGACAATTTAGAGTCTTCAATTAACCAAACACTCATGTTTTTGTAACGTGGGAGGAAACCTAAGTACCCAGAGAATATGCAAACTCCACACAAAGCCGAGATTCGAACCACAAACCTGTGACTGTGAGGCAGACGTGCTACCCACTCTCTCCCATGCTGTGTATTTTACATTTATTGAAATATCCATCCATCCATACACTTTCTGTACCAATTATATATTTTAGTTATTTTTTTTTTACTCATGGAGTCATTTCCTTTATTGTTCATTAGGAAATGACTTAACTTCAAGCCAGCCAAAGGTAAAAGAAAAAGTGACTATGGAATACATAATCCAATTAGTCAACTACTTAATTCAATGATCTGAATAATTGCCAATAAAAATAGTCGTTAGTCATAGGCCTATTATACTGTATGTTGGCAATATGAGGACCCTAGAGCATATTGCTGAGCAGTTTCTATGTTGTAACATATAATACTGCAATAAACACTGGGACAAACCAAGAGTATTTTCTTTTTAGTTCTACAGCATATTTTTCTTACTATTGTACTATTACATCTTAAATTATATGACCACAAGACTGTGGGTGACATAGAGCTAGTGAGGATGGCTAGCAACTGTCCATTGATGTAAGCGCCAATAAGAATGCTTCATCCATGTGAGAAGCCCTTCCTTGACACTGAGAAAACACCCCAAAACAAAACATTTCTTCTCTGACACGCACCCAACCGGTATCTAGTCCCTCCCAATATAGTTCCGTCAATGTGCAGCGCAGCCCTGGGACCACCGCTGCAGGTCCTTCCTCCCTCCCTCCCTGTCTCTCACCTGACACAGGCAGGCAGGACTCGTTCTGAACACACCAGCCGAATTCACCGGGTGCTCGGGCTAGCGTGGCCGGCGTGCCGCTGAACACTAGGCAGGACTGACAGTCGGACAGGAAGCGCGCCAGGCCCAGACAGCCGGTGCTGCCGCACTGTGAGTGAGAAAAAAGGGAGTTGGACATTAGTTCTGACAGTACTCCTGACAGCCGGTTTTTGGATTTTGTTTGCTCTACAATGTTACCTGATTAGTGGGCTGATATTCTCGACAACGGCCTTCACACCAGCTGCATTCTGGGTTCTTCAGACACATGCTTTCATCCAGGGCCTCAGCGCAAAGAGCATCCTAGTCAAGAAACACATATGGACACTAACATTTTTTTTTTTCAATACAGTTTTGTGGCGCCTTCACGTACATGACACTTTAGCCCCTCTTCCAGTTTGGTGGTGGTATCATAAGCTCCTTTTACACTTTTTTTTTTAAAGATGGGATTCAGCCGCCCTTATTCTGGGTTGCTGTTCTGTTTAAATGGCATTGAGATGGAATGTGGCGATGAAATGCATGCATGCATCCATCCATTCATTTCCTATACTGCTTATCCCCACAAGTGTTGCAGGTGACTTGGAGCATATCCAAGTTGAGTTTGAGTGAGAGGCAGGGTGCAGCGTGGACTGGTTGGCAACCAATCGCAGTGCACAGATAGACAAAGAGTCAATCAATCTCACATTCAAACCTATGGACAATTTGGAGTTTTCAATTAACCTAAAATGCATCTTTTTGGAATGTGGTTGTGGGGGTAAAACAAAGTACCTTAAAGCAACTCACACAAGCAAGCACAGGGAGGACATGCAAACTCCACACAGAAGGCCAGAGCTGAAATTCAGACTCCAGAACTCCCCGCCCCCCAAAAATAAGAAACAAAATTGAGGGGAAAAAAACACGGCAAAATAATCTGACAATAGGTGACTGATGAAGGTGAGGCTCTTCCTTCCCTGCCTCCCCACACCACATCCCTGATCGGAAGCCCATTTTACACTATTTTTTCCCCAGGCTGCTGTTCTATTTAAATGGCACTGACATGGAACGTCACAATCTGAATCAGCTTTATTGGCCAAGTATGTTACAAGACACACAAGGAATTTGTCTCCGGTAGTTGGAGCCACTCTAGTATAACAACAAAAATCCACTATGACGAAACACACATTTAGGACATAAAAAACACAAATGTGGACAGTTACTGAGCAATGAAAGTGTACCACTAATGTGGTGACACTGATATAATGGCAATTGTGCAAATGATGGAGTCCTCAAGCAATTTAGAGCAGTTTAAAGTGATTATAGTGCAATGATTTGGTACAGTGATGATTGTGCAAATGGTGCAGACAGTTCAGTCGTAATCAACAACAGAATGCAAATAGTGCAGTGTGATAAAACAGTGAGTGTACGAATAATGTATCCTGACGTAGGGACAAAGTCAACCTAGTGATTTTGCGGCTTCAGAGGAAGTATCAGACACCCTTTTTACAGTACATTTTGAAGATGGGAACGCTTTTCCCAGTTGCTCTTTTAAATGGAACAGAAATTTAAAGGGGAGGGGGAATAGGGGCAAAGTTAACAGGGTCATTTTCCACCTACGGAGGTAGTATCGGAAACCCTTTTATCCTGTCTACAACTTTTTCCAAGGCTGCGGTTTTATTTAAGCTGCACTAACATGGAATGTACAGTCAACACGGTGATTTTCACTGTGATCTTTCGAGGAAGTAACAGAAAACCCTTTTAAAGTGCCTTTTAAAGCCGCAAACCTTTTGGTTGCTATTATAAAGGGCAAAAATGAAAGTCGGCGCAAGAATTTATCAACATTAAAAGTAGTATCAGATTTTGTGTTTTGTGGGTCTGATGCGACTGATTTTGCTAGATCACTGTGTGAAAGAGCCTTTTCTCTTACCCTGTCACCTTCATCGCTACTGACAAACAGCGGGACTTTGAAAGCCACCAGGTCTCCGCGGGTGACACCATTGTAACCCCCGGCAACAAGCAGCACCCGCCCCTCCATCATTGCGGCAACGTGGGAATAGCGCCCGTTGATGGCCTCCCCACCTGAGAAAAAACAAGGATACAAAAAAGGCTAAACCAGCAAGAAAGGGAAGAGTCAAATAAAGAGAAGAGCAACTCACTGAGTGACCATCTCTCGCCTGGCAACACCCACTGGTGACAGCCCAAATGGTAAAAGAAGATCTCCTCGTCGTAGCACTTCTCCTCTTGGTAGTGGATGTGAACATTACCACCTAGACAAACACACAAAGATTTATTAAGACCGGGAAAGATTTGTTAGCTGGGGCCTTGGTCCCCCCCTTTGGCTCACCATAAACCACCATGTAGTTTCCAATGACAGTTGCTGAGTGGAAGGCCCTCTCTCGGGGTCCCGTCGCCGGGTAGCGGGAGCGGAACGCTGTCCAAAAGCGTTGGTCCACGTGGAATGCGTCGGTGTTGTTCACCCTCACGCTGAACCTGAGAAAACACGTAATCCCATCAGTTTGTGCCGTTTGACAAGTAGTAGCACTGAATGGCTATGTAGATATCTACTTCGGCTGCTTGCGACTTCCAGATTTGTGTACGTGATAGGACTCCCTGGCGGACTCCGTATTTACCAGATTTTCATGAATAAATTTAGATCTCAATGCATTTGAGTCCCATCTGTTAGTGAAGAGCACTCAGTGAAGATGTAGGCTACTACGTTAGCTTCTTGCTACATCTTGTTTTGTGTGAAGTACTTGATAGCACTCACTGACTTTTGTGAATAAGGGACTTTGATTTGAATCTCTATGCATTTGAGTTATATCTATTTGTGTTGTTTGAAAAGAAGGAGCCCTAAGTGGAGATGTAGACTGCTATGTTAGCGTCTTGCGCCAGCCACCAACACCAGGTGTTATAAATAGAAAGAAAGTCTAGAATGTTTCCGCCTTAACCTGACATTTTTGCCTTTTTATTTTCAGTTGTGTACCTGGCGGTGGTCGGCCGGTGACCCCCGTAGACCAATAGGGTCCTGGAGGGGCTGTGGAACACCATGGAGTGGCCAGCAGTGGCTGGGGGTTTCCCACCGGTGGGCTGGACGATCTCCCACCGCCCAGAGCCCCGCAGGCTGAACCGATACAGGGAGGGGGAAAACATATCCTCCTCAGTGCGACCTGACATATAAAGAGTAGAAACGGCATTGATGTAGAATCATGCTTGCAAGCTCTGCACATATAGTATTCCCTCACTAAATTGAGGCTCACCTAACACAGCCCTGCTATAGCACAGTGGAAGGTATCTATTTCTCTGTTAAAAACCCACCTCCAAACACATAGAGATAACTGTCCACTACGGCTGCTGCGTGATTGGCCAGACTGGGGGCACCTCCGGTATTGGGAAAGCCAAGCTGCTGCCAGTCGTCCTGCAGGGGACGGTACATCCAGACGTCGCTCGCCAAGGAGCCGTTAGACAACTCCCCGCCGAAGATTACCATGTTCCCCGCCCACTCCACAGCAGTGTGGGAGTGCCGTGCCAACTGTTGGCAGAGAGAGAGAGCCATTAAATTAATCACAATCACACAAACAAATTTTTCCTTTCACTACCCCGGAATTTTGGTTAGAGTTACAAACTGGGATGGCCATTCAAACTATTCAGGGCTAAGCGACTTCACATTCAAAAGCACAAGTCAACTTATGAAGTGGTATAAAGGGAAAAAATATTAAAGCAAAAAAAATAATAATTATTCATTCATTTCTAGTTCTCAAAATGGTGCTGGACCAAACTTTTTTATCCTTTATTTCTTTAACACTACTGTTTTTCAGGGCTTTAAGCATTGATTCCTTCAAGGGAAATAAATTAAACTACAATGCACCAAATTTAAACTGTACTTAAGCAATAAAGCTAATTGTTTTGAGTTGCTCTGCAGCTAATTTTGGCATCAAAACTAACTTTTTAAGCCTCTCATTCTTTCAAGCTTCTAGCTAAATTAAATATTGTACAGTGTACTTAATTTAAACTACACTGAAACATAACTACTTTAGTGTTTTAGTTTTTTATGCTTTGATTCCTTCAAGCATCAAGTAAATTAAATATTCTACAATGTGTCATGGTCTGTGTTTTAGTTTACCGGTCGATTCCATTTAGTTTTGTTTCATGCTTTCCCGTGTCCCATGTTGTTCATGTCTTGTATCTTGTAGAGGTGTTCGTGACTTGTTTTAAGTTGTTCGGCAGCCAATTTCACCAGCAAACAAGTTTTTTATTTTTCGATTCCTTCAAGCAAAATTTAATCTTGTACAATTTACTCAATTGAACTTGTACTTATGTAATTTCCTGACTTGTTTTGAGTCGTTCTGCGGGTTGTTTTCGGCAGCAAACTAAAGTAGTTGGGCCTGAATACTAGTGTACTACTACTCTATCCCTTGGCTATTTGGAAGAAAGCATGTCAAAGATATGTCATCCAGGAACAGTTTTAAATTTGGGGGAATTTTTTTAAATATATGTCACCTTTAACAGTACTTACAGGCGAGTGACCGTAAGACCTGCTCTCCCACTGGTTAGATGTGAAGTTGTATTTATTCAAGTCACCAAGTGCTCTGTTCAGGTCAAATCCTGGAGGTTTTGAAAGATAATTAACATAGGAGTCACACTGTTCACTTCTAATGGAAATGTATTTAAAAAACCCAATTTTACTCTCACCTCCAAACAAGTACAACGCTCCCGTGGAGGACAGGTACACGCCAGCGGAACCCGTCCTGGGCGACATGTAGGGGTCTCCCTCGCTAACGCGCCACCACTGTCCCGCCCCGCTGTCGTCATTGAGACCAAGTTGGCAACTGTGACCCAGGAATCCGGAGTTACAAAGGCAGCGCTCTCCTTTCTGATAAAAAAAAATGACAAACAATCAGTACCTACTGGTGACTCTTGTGATTTGTTGTGTTTGATTTGTTGTGCAGTAAGGCCTTGAAAAAAAAACCATCTGTATTTTTTTCCACAAAAGAAAATGACAAAAGACATTATGCAGAACAACTTTTGTTTTTAATTTTTTTTTTCCTTCTGGGATTTTTTTTGGGGTATTTCTACTGATACCAAACAAACTTTGAAAGTTTTTTTTCCCTCACCATTACCTTCCACAGAAATAATATTTTTTTTCTTTACAGATAATGTGAAATAAGGATGAAATGGAAACAGGTATGCAAACACGATCCTTAATAAATTGGAATATTGAAAGTTCAACAATTTTACATTAAGTGAGCCGTCATACTGCATGGCTCATCAGGTTCATATGGCTGATAAAGACTAATACCGCACCCCCTCTAATATAGAAAATACTGCAACTACTATAGTGGAGTACATGTTATGCAGCCCATTTAGCCATGCATGTGCCTTCAAAAGGCCGGGCCTGGTAGACTTCTGTATCAGTGTGCATAAGTGTTTTACTGTTCTCCCAACGTTCAATAAACGACTGAAAATTGCATCGGCAACTGTGGCTCTCCTTCCCCAAATGCAATGACATTACAGTAAGTTAGTACAATGAACCCGTATTTGCGGTTTGGCGTTCACAAATTTGCCCATTGGCGGATTTTGGGGGGAACCTATTCAGTGTTCGCTGAAAATCTCTCGATATAATCAGGACAACGCAATAGCAGTATTATTCTGGCATCATGTGGCATCTATAAAAAAATTAAAACAATTTTATGGGGAGTGTCAATTACTTGCAGACTTTCGCTATTTGCTGAAGGGCCCGGTCCCTATCCCACGCAAATAGCACAGTAGACCTGAGTAGGGTTGGGCATTGAGAATCGAGAACCGATTGGAACCAGGACTAACATTACGGTTCTCCCAGAATCGTTCAAATTTAAACATTTCGGTTCCCAGTTTCGATGCCTAGCCCTCCGGCCCCGAACAAGTTAAAACCAACGAAGAAGCGCCAAATACCAATGAAGAAGAATGCGCACGAAGACGTACTTGTGCCCAATGGTGGCGGTGGCGAACAAAGGTGTGTCTTAACTTTGTTAAAATTAATGACCAGTCACCTCAATGCAACACTTGGAATAAGATTATATTGTGCTAAGGAGGCTTTCACGATGTGAAGTGTCTGACACGCTTCAAGCCTCAGCCGAGACCGCACGGAGCTTCAGTGAAGTCAACTCTCAGTCAATTGGGTGAGTGAATCAAAATAGAATACACTGAACAAAAATATAAACGCAACACTTTTGTTTTTGCTCCCATTTTTCGTGAGCTGGAATATCTAAAACTTTTTCTCCATACACAAAAAGGCCATTGCCCTCAAATATTGTTCACAAATCCGTCTAAATCTGTGTTAGTGAGCATTTCTCCTTTGTCAAGATAATCCATCGCACCGCACAGGTGTGTCATATCAAGATGCTGATTAGACAGCATGATTATTGCACAGGTGTGCCATAGGCTGGCCACAATAAAAGGCCACTCTGAAATGTGCAGTTATTTCACACAGCACAATGCCACAGATGTCTCAAGTTCTGAGGGAGCGTGCAATTGGCATGCTGACTGCAGGAATGTCCACCAGAGCTGTTGCCCATGATTTGAATGTTAATGTCTTCACGGATGAACCCCGGTTTTCACTGTTCAGGGCAGACAGCGTGTGTGGCGTCGTGTGGGTGAGTGGTTTCCTGATGTCAACGTTGTGGATCGAGTGGTCCATGGTGGCGGTGGGGTTATGGTATGGGCAGGCATATGTTATGGGCAACGAACACAGGTGCATTTTATTGATGGCATTTTGAATGCACAGAGATACCATGACGAGATCCTGAGGGCCATTGTTGTGCCATTCATCCACGACCATCGCCTCATGTTGCGGCATGATAATGCACAGCCCCATGTTGCAAGGATCTGTACACAATTCCTGGAAGCTGAAAACATCCCAGTTCTTGCATGGTCAGCATACTCCCCGGACATGGGACCTATTGAGCATGTTTGGGATGCTCTGGCTCGGCATATACAACAGCGTGTTCCAGTTCCTGCCAATATCCAGCACTTCGTACAGCCATTGAAGAGGAGTGGACCAACATCCCACAGGCCACAAACAACAACCTGATCAACTTGATGCGAAGGAGATGTGTGAGGCAAATTGTGGGCACACCAGATACTGACTGGTTTTCTGACCACCCCAGACCCCCACAATAAAGCAAAACTGCAGAGAGTGGGCTTTTATTGTTCAGTGTACATCTATGCCAACATAGAGACCGCTAACAAGGTAAACGGTTGGTTGCACTTTTGCACTGATGGTTTTTAGCGTTTATTGTAGTCTTCAAACCAACTTAAGAAATGATGACAGAAAAAAAGCTTAACATTGAGCTAAAACTTCACCGTAGCATCTTTACATCACAATGAATTGGGACAAAATTCACATTAACGTTGTCTTACAGTATCACAAACACTAACCTTGTGTCTCATCGGTGGGTATGGAAAGGAATTGTTTGATAACATTAGGTTCAACCATAAAAAAAAAATGAAATCAATAAAATTTCACTGTTGCCGTGTGAAGTTAGTTTTCGTGCCAAAATGCCGAGTTCCGGTGCCGTACCCTTCAAAATAAAAGGCTACAAGCTTAAAACGGGAAATCAAGTCAAACCTTATATACACATATAAAACATTTGATGTGATAAAACAGTCCCAAATAACGATTTTGACAATGCTATATTTAACTTTTAGCTGAAACATTAGTTAATAAATATTAAGTCAACTGGGTTGGTGTCACACACATTGCCTTTTAGTTCATAGGTTTGATATTGATACTGGTTACAAAGAACCCCAGAGACAAATGTTCATTTTAGTCTTTACTGCGGGCTGCTAAGGAAATGGATGTTCATAATTTGGACACCCTTTATTTAAACCATGCAAACTTTTTTGACCCAGCACCCTAAAAGAATCGGATTTGAGAATCGTTTTGAACCGAAATCGAAATAAGGAAATGGGACCGGAATCGCTCAAACTCAAACGATGCCCAACCCTAGTCCTGAGCAATAAACTTGAAGCTTGGTAAAATCATTTAATTGACCAGCCCTTGTGTGTTAGTTCCGAACCTTACCTTGTCACATTGGCCATGCGCTGCGCAGGCTTGAGAGCACAGGGGCGTCGTGCAGGCCGCCCCACCCCAGCCCTGGTGGCAGTAGCACTTGTGCGTGGACGAGTCACAGCGCCCGTGGCCACCGCACGCACCGGGACATACGGAGAAGGTGTAGGTAGCGTTGAAGCCAAGCAGGTTGTAGTTGGCATCACTGAAGAGATGAAGCAGCATCTAGAAAAACATGAAGACAGAACGTCAGGTTCCAAATTCAAAGTGTTGGGACGATTGGTAAAAAGACAAGGACCTTCCCGGACGTAGCCTCAATCGACTGCGGCAGGGTGTTGCCGCTCAAACTGGCCAGCAAGGGGCTTTGGTAGGAGTCCCCGTCGTATACAAAGAGGTAGTCATATGTACACTCTGTGTCCATGAAGGTGAAGTTCAGCACAATGCGACTCCTGCTGCTCGGTGCTGGAAGGACAGAAAGATGAGGGGATGAATCTCAGATGATGTGATGTGGAACCTCTTAAGTGCACCATTGGGTCCATTGGCGTTCGAATGTCGGCTACGGCCTTTCTGTGTGGAATTTCCATGTTCTACCAGTGCTAGTGTGGGTTCTACCAGTGCTAGTGTGGGTTTTTCTCCAGGTATTATGTTCTTTGAAGAACCTAAATTGTCCCAAGGTGTGAATGTGAATGGTTGTTTGTCTATACATGCCTTGTGATTGACTGACAACCAGAAAATGGATGGAAGCGTGAACTACCCCAAACATTACAACAAAAACCAGAGCTGTATTTGTTTTTGCTTTCTTGGGCCGGCATTTTGATTATTCATGCGTATGCGTGCACAGAGTTTATCTACGGGGAAGCGTGGAACGCCTACAGACGTGAACCCCGAAATGTAGTATGAATGGAATCGTGTGCATCTGCGGTTCGTGTGCATCTGCGGTTCGTGTGCATCTGCGGTTCGTGTGCAAGTCAAATTGGTCTGTGGACGCGCAATGCGGAAACTATGATAGAGCCTTAAGGCCCGCTGCACACCGCACACACCGAACACGACTGAACTGGACAATCGAAAACAAATTACAGTTGCCAACTCACACCTGGCGATAGACTCTTGCACACACAGAGTCCCCTCCAAAGGTATTGGAACGGCAAGGTCAATTCCTTTGTTTTTGTTGTGTACTGAAGACATTTGGGTTTCAGATCAAAAGATGAATGAGACAAAAGTTCAGAATTCCAGTTTTTATTTCATGTTATTTATATCTAAATGTGTTAAACAACTCAGGACTGAGCACCTTTTGTTTGAAGCCACCCACTTTTCAAGTGATCAAAAGTATTGGAATATGTGACTGATGGGTGTTTCTCGTTGCTCAGGTGTTGCCTTTTAGATTGATTGCTTAAATATTAAATATTGCTTGTTTTTGGCTTTGGGTTTCAACTGTGAAAACTGCATTTGCTGTTAACAGACATGCAAACACCAAAGGCCTGAAAAAGGTGACAAAAAAACATTGTGGGTCTGGGGGAACTCCCAGGCCTCTGCAGAGAATTGTTTTTATTTCAACATAAATTAAGAAATCTGGAAGACTCTGAAGAGTACCATAAGGAAAAAAAAAAAATTTTTTATAAATTCTTCACGGAGAAAAACATTTATTTACACCGCTCAAGTACATGTTGATGTGCAAATTTTAAGATTAAAATTAAATTTGCCTCATTTCTTTGCTTTTTTTTTGGCCTCCAAATTGAGCCAGGCCCATCTTCACCTGAACCTGATGCCTGCTTCGAGCTGTGCCACATGAATAGCATACCCCTCTTTAAGCAGTCATTCTGGAAAAGAATTGACTAAAATCATTGTCTGTTTTACTTCATTTTTCACTATTACCAACTTCAAAGGCTAATCCCAAAGGCATCCTCCATGAAAATATTAAGCACAATATTTTTCTGATTTTATTGGCCATTTCTGAATTTGAAGTTAGTTCATTCTGTGTTGTGACATAATCCCTAACATCGCTCCATCGCTTAATACATTTAATATTAACATCCGTAAACTAATTAATAATTGTAGGCGCGTTTCCTAATTAATACAAGATTTACTAGCGGATCAGCTCTTGTTGCCGATGTTACCACAACCCACAGCACCTCAACGCAAAAATACAAAAGACCAGTGCAACAAATACGACACAGGCTGCTGATCTGATGAGCAAAAATGATGCTTAAACGTAAGAGTAACAATAAAGGATGTCCGCTCCTGATGTGGGCAGATTAGCCAAACATTGTACTCAAGTAAGAGTACTGTCACTTGACAATAATGTGACTCAAGTAAAAGTAAAAAGTAGTCCTCCAAAAAAATACTTGTTTAAGAGTAAAAAGTACACAGTGAAATAATTACTCAAGTACTGAGTAAATAGCACAAAAAAAAAAAACATTTGCTATTTACTGCACCGTGTTTTCTCAAGTTATAAGTGAGCTGAAATATCCACGTTTGGGCAGAAATCCACCCGTCCATTTTCTCATCTTCATTTTGACTTTCTTCACTAGGGTCGCGGGCGTGCTGGAGCCTATCCCAGCTATCATCGGGCAGGAGGCGGGGTAGACCCTGAACTGTTTGCCAGCCAATCGCAGAGCACATACAAACAAACAACCATTCGCACTCACATTCACACCTACGGGCAATTTAGAGTTGTTAATTAACCTAGCATGCATGTTTTTGGGATGTGGGAGGAAACCGGAGTGCCCGGAGAAAACCCACGCAGGCACGGGGAGAACATGCAAACTCCACACAGGCGGGGCTGGGGATTGAACCCCGGTCCTCAGAACTGTGAGGCAGATGCTCTAACCAGTCGGGTTTAGGCAGACAGTACCAGACAAATACTACAATACATGAAAGCTGTTGTTTTGGTTTGTCTAAATGTAAACACGAGTAGCGCGCCTTTGCCTTCATGGTAACGACAACCTTCCCAAAATGGTGGTCACGTAGGCACGACGATCAACCAAGCTGGTTTATCTAGTGTTAATGCCTATGCCCGGGAAACTCAATAGATGTGTGAGGTCATGTGGCTTTCTTGTGTCGTTTGATTGGTGAACTAGACTTAAACGTCACTAGCACTTAAATTAGATTGACGCAAACAGCGCCCAATGCGAAAGTCGAAGTCATAGTCTCGCGCACGAAAGTTGATAAATAAGCAATAACTGATCAATAAAAATAGCGAGCGACATTTAGATCACTGTAAAAGTAGCGTTACCGCTAGCTGCCAGCGTTCAAGGAGTATGAAACAGCCTATGATGTCAGCGACGACGACGGTGACCCCCCCAGCCCCCACCCCACCAGAAAAACTCATCGGATCTATACGATTCATGTAAATGGTCCATTTTGAGTTAAAAACAGTGAATTTCGCCAAAAGGCGACTGAGTTGCATGTATATGTTAAGCAAACACGAAGACCAGAGAGCTGTCTATGGGAGAAAGACAACCCATTTTGAAGCTGAGAGAAGAGGGAAAATCAATCAGAGCTATTGCACGAACATTAGGCATAGCCAATACAACATTTGTAATAAGTTAATAATGTCTGTTTCAATACTTTTGCTCACTTGAAAAGTGGGTGGCTTCAAACAAAAGGTGCTCTGGCCTGAGTATTTTAAAACATCTAGATGTAAATACAATGAAATAAAAGCTGGAATTATGAACTTCCGTCTCATATTCATCTTTTGATCTGAAACCCAAAGGTCTTCAGTATACAACAAAAACAAAGGAATTGACCTTGCCGTTCCAATACTTTTGGAGGGGACTGTACCAACTCGCTGCAACGGAAAAACTGCAAAACTGGCCCTGGTGTTCTTATTGGGGAACAACGATTTTAGCTGTCACGTTTTGATTTTATTTAACAACATGGCATGATTGTCAGGGAAGAAACAGATAATAATTGCTCCATTCAATTATTGCATTCTTTCATTTTGGCAAGAGACTCTCCATCACTTTTAAGCCACCGGTACATATGAAATTATAAATATTATAAACGTAGTTAATTGTAACATCCATCCATCCATCCACTTTCTGAGCTGCTTCTCCTCACTAGGGTTGCGGGCGTGCTGGAGCCTATCCCAGCTATCATCGGGCAGGAGGCGGGGTGCACCCTGAACTGGTTGGCAGCCAATCGCAGGGCACATACAAACAAACAACATTCGCACTCACATTCACACCTACGGGCAATTTAGAGGGATGTGGGAGGAAACTGGAGTGCCCACAGAAAACCCACGCAGGCACGGGGAGAACATGCAAACTCCACACAGGCGGGACCGGGGATTGAACCCCGCTCCTCAGAACTGTGAGGCTGACGCTCTAACCAGTCGGCTACCGTGCCGCCTAATTGTAACATTTCAGTTTAATTTTACTCAAGTGGGGTTGTACATCTAAAGCTCGTAATTCAAATTTTGCACAAAGCAAAAAGTAAGTTGTGACACATAAAATGAGGTACCAGTATTTTAATGAAATAAAGTTGTAAGAAAAACCTTTAATGAGCCATTCACAGTTGCCATTGACCGAGTAGTTCCCCGGTCCATCCGTCACATAGCCCGGCGGTCCCCTCAACACCTGCCGGTGACCCTTGCAGTCACCTGCCTTGCACGTGGGCCACCCGGCCAGAAGCACCAGTACGAGGAAGAAGCGGACAGGCATGGGGGAGGCCATCACCGGAACTGCCTGTGTGTTTGGAAAAAGGAAATGAAATTAATATGAATCATAAGACTGATTTTAACATGTATAATGTACATTAGGGATTCCCACTATCCTGAAATTTCAGTATATTGGTCCAAAAACGTATTTACTACAAATAATTTATTTTTCTTCATCTATATATGCCAGTGACATATAGTGACAGGCAGAACAACAATATTTTCTTCCACTAGACAGCACATAATTAACCTGTGTATTCAACTGTTGTCAATCATAAAGCCGAAAAAGTAATAGAATTCTTCAAGTGATACTAATAATAAACTGTTTTCAAATGCAAACTGGGTCCTGGAGAAAATTCTGACCCAGGTGTGTGTCTGTGTGTGACAGAGAGAGAGAGAGAATTTTCATTTTCTGAAAGTAAGAAAAAGAAAATTCCAGTTGCCTCGATTCAACCTTTGCAGATTATCAAGACCTGGATGATTGAGAATCTACACAAACATGAAGAAGAAACTAGGGCTACAACTGCCAATTATTTTAATAATTAATTAATCTGTTCATTATTTTCTGGATTAATCGAAGAATCGGATTTAAACAAATATTTTAATTTCCATCCCTTTATTCAAAAACAGGACATTATTTCAAATTGACAGTGTAGAAAATGCAAAAAAAAAATTACATTGATTATGATACAGTTACTGGGTTGGTCCGTAACATGTCAGAAAATAGGCAAAAATGTTGATACAAGGTACTTTTATTGTAAATTTTACAATATGCGCATCACATACAGAGGATTAAATTTAGTTTAGTCCTACAAAAAAAACAAAAAAGATCAGTTTTCCAAAGTAAAACCACTCTCATTTATGTCTCATTTTGATTAAAAACATACATAATCAGTCTGCTCTCATGGAGGTCTATAGAAATCTGAGAATATTTGCTATTGAGAAACAGAAATCAGAATATTTAGACAATTTTAATTTAAACAATGTCTTGAAACGATGAATTGTTCATCTTTTAATTTGACAATTAATTAGATGTCGATTAATCGCTCCGCCGCCAGTCTTTTTATTGATATTGTGACAGTAATGTGCCTTGGCTCAATAAAAGTTGGTAAATACTAACGTTCATCAAAAGCAATTAAAATGGTTGACAAACATCCTCGATTTGCAAATTACCTGCTAGATTTATAACAAAACTTTACAATTAACACTCAAATCACACGTTCGACCAGTTAACTCCTGTCATGTGTGTATTAACCGCAACAAAAAATAATGTTATGAACACGAAGTGTTGCGAGAATAATACCAACAGCGCTCCAAAGCGATGCTAAATAGCTAAGCTAAGTCAGAACCGTTAACCAGCTATGGCCCGTTAGCTCGCTAGTTAGCTGCCTAGCATCTGTTAGGTTACATTTAGCCAACATACATTACGTACCAGTTCCCGTCTCTCCGGTACTCTAGCCATTTACATCTTTTATTTTCCTCTCTCTTCGTCCCCAAAGCTGAATTAGCCACTCGCTGGTTCGCCGCTGTTATAAACTGAGAGGAAGTCGCCAGGCTGGCTAATTGCTAACAACAACAGTCTTGAGTCAGCGCAGCCTCAGTCCGAATCCAGATGCGCAGTCAATCCGGAGTCATTGTTGAGGCAGGGCGGCGTAACACGTTCTCCGGTTGACTCGTTATGACAAGGCCAATAAAGATGAGAAGTTAGGCGTTTTATTGTCGCCACCGCACCAGCCGAAGGTACAAGACAAGATGCCCGTTGTTGTTTTGCTGGTCGCCAACACAAAAGATGGCCAGGCAGTGACGCCTGGCTCGGCGGCGTCACCCAGTGGAGATGCAGCACACCGCACATCTGGATCCCATCCTAACATGGTTTTTGGGTGTATGAACTTCAATCCCACTCCCAGGCCCCGTTGACGATTCGTTTTCAAGGTTTGAAAAGTTACATCCACACTCCCCCACCCACCACGTTTATGATCGGTGTTCAAGTTTGGGTAAATTTCATCCTCCCTTTTCAATAGACATTGTGCTGCTCCTTCTCGCGTGTGCCCCTTGTTCAACTGTGTACAGTATGATACAGATATATAGCTATACATGGGGGCAGCACAGTGGACGACTGGTTAGCACATCTGCCTCACAGTTCCGAGGACCCGGGTTCAAATCCAGTCTCGCCAGTGTGGAGTTTGCATGTTCTCCCCATGCCTGAGTGGGTTTTCCCCAGGTACTCCGGTTTCCTCCCACATCCCAAAAACATGCATGGTAGGTTGATTGAAGACTCTAAGTTGCCCGTAGGTGTGCATGTGAGTGCGAGTGGTTGTTTGTTTATATGTGCCCTGCGATAGGCTGGCGACCAGTTCAGGGTGTACCTTGCCTCTCGCCCAGAGTTAGCTGAGATAGGCGCCAGCACACCCGTGACTCTAGTGAGGATAAGCGTATGGAAAATGGATGGATGGATGGATATACATGGAGACGGTGGGAGCTACTCAATAAGATGTAGTAATATTTTCTGCAGGCACTAATGCATAAATGCCTGTGGGTATTGTTTTATTGTCTCTCTACCTGCGTTTGCTCCACCATTTGTGTTCAAATATTAACCGCTGCCTCTTAACACTAAAATAAAAGTAAAATATTAAATTACATCCAAAATCAATGGAATTATAGATTAAAATGGGTGTTAATAAATTCTTATTGGAATGAATATATCAAATGTCTCTTCATTAAAACATGACATGAATGTATCTGAAATTAATGTATCTGAAATAATTGAATTAAAATTAAATTGAGCAAAATAAAATCGTATTAAATTAGATTCAGGCTGTATACTAAAAACTAAACTAAAATAAAAACTGAATTCATGTAAAGGTATTCACCAATTGATGGATTAATTTAATAACAGCTATTTTATTTTCATCCCATTATTTACACAAGAAAATAATATACAGTAGTCATCTTTTTAATAAACGATCAATAAATGCATTATGTGATTCCATGAATAGCAAAATATATATAAAGGACTAAAGCAGTAGATTTCTATATTGTGGATATTACCTAAATTACAAACCATTGTTTTCGTCTTGCTTTATTGTCTCAGCAAATACACAATTAGATTAAAATGATTAATTTATTTCTTTTATTGCTTTATTTCTTAATTAGCGAACATGTAAGTGGGAGCACATAACTCTTATTCTGGCCTCCTCTGCACTTTAGAGTTTAGTTTCAAACTTGTTGAAACCCACTTTTATTCCTTGGTGTTCAACACAGCATTAGACTTGAGCCCATATTTTAGTGTCTTATTTCTTTTAAAAATATTGCAATTTTATTGTTTTTCACTTATTTTGTCTATTTTATGTTTGATTTTTATTTAAACTGTAGCACTTTATTTCAGCTGCAGTTGTTTTTAGGTGTTCTATAACTAAAACTAAGTTGAGTTATTTATATAATGCTCAACAACATAAGTAAATTAAATGTATCGCTGTGTCACGATTGGTTTTTGAAGGCGAGGAAAGCAGAGTCCGCCCCTCAGGGTCAGTCTGGTGACCATCCAGGCCACCCAAGGTGAGGTGCTTGGCTGGGCAGTTCAGGAGGTCGGCCAGGACGCCAAGCACCAGGGTCTTCACAGGGCCATTCAGGCGGACGGCCATGATGCCGAACCCAATGGCAATACAGGGGCCAGGCAATAGGGTTGGGTGGCGGCAGCTGGACGAGCGCAGCTGCCGGGGAGCAGGAACGGGAGCCTGGCGCAGCTGGCGTGCTCCTGGTCTACGTAATTCCTACCATCCTGCCGCCAAGCCAGCCGCCTGTCCTCGCCACTGCCTGCTGCACATCCCTTCCTCCACTGCCCGCCAAAGCACCTCAAGGACCACTTCCATTACCTTCTCTAATAAACTGTTCATCATAACCTATCCATCTCTGCCCGCTCTTGAGTCCAGCTCCTCTCTATTTGTGACAGAATACTTTGGCGATCATGGACCCAGCAACCCCGGAGGCGCTTAAGAATGCTCTCACCCTCCAAGGCGTCCACATAGGACGTCAGGACAAGACATTGCAAGAAATAACAGAAACTCAACTCCCTTTTGCAACAGTCTCCCTCCTTTCGTCAAAGATGCAATCTTTCAATCAAAACGGCCATTCTGAACAACTCAAGGATGAGCTCGCGGTCCGGGACGAGCCCTCCTCTCTCAAGGGTCTCATCGCAATGTCCATCCATCTTGATAACAGACTGCGAGAGAGCGCACAAGAGAAGGGGGTCCGCTCGCGTAAAGTCCCTTCCACTCCGAGCACCGCACAGTCAGCTTCTCACCTGCCTCCTGCACAGTCTGCTGCCCTTTCCTCAATCCCCGTGGAGCCCATGCAAATTGGAAAAACACGTTTAGATCCCCAGGAGCGTCAGAGTCGTGTCATCCAGCAGCTGTGCATCTATTGCGGTCAATCAGGTCATTTAATTTCCTCTTGCACCCTACGATCAAAAGACCAAACCTCCATTTCCTCTAGCTCTTCCTGCCGCATGACCGTTCCCACTCTAGTTTCTGCTCGTAACATCCCCATTACAGCCCTTATCGATTCTGGTGCAGATGACAATTTTATTCATGAAGGTATAGTTCACCAGCTCCAAATCCCTCTCCATCCACTTCCGTCCCCGAAGTCACAGCCCTGGATGGCCGAGTCATTTCCCCTGTCACCCACCAAACTGTGCCTATCACGCTACTTATTTCCAGCAATCACCGTGAGAACATTTCACTCTTCGTCATTCCTTCCCCTGAGACTCCCTCAGTTCTTGGAATTCCTTGGCTCAAACATCACAACCCCACCATAGACTGGACGCATTTATCCATCACTGGATGGAGTCTTCATTGCCATTCACAATGTCTGCTTTCCCCTATGCCACCCTCAGAAGACCCACCAACCTCTGTCACCCCAGTGGACCTCTCCCAGATTCCTGAAGAGTATCATGACCTCTCCCCAGTATTTAGCAAGGACTTGGCAATCTCTCTACCCCCCCACCGCCCGGACGACTGTGCCATTGACCTCTTGCCGGGAGCTCCACTTCCCACCAGCCGACACTTCAAGCTCTCTCGTCCGGAGAAAAAGGCTGTGGAGGATTACATCCGAGACTCATATGCTCCTCCTCGTCGCCGGTCGGGGCCGGGTTTTTTTCGTGGAGAAAAAAAGACACAACTCTCCGCCCATGCATCGACTACTAAATGACATAACTATTTAAAAAAAAAAAAAAAAAAAAAAAGGAACATGGATAAAGCAAACTAAACAAAGTCAAACAACAGATAAGTAACAAAGAAACACTTGACTAAACCTAAAACTGGAAACAAAACATGAGTGGTAACAAAGCCATGGCACAGACAGAGACGATGACACCTGACAAGGAAAATGAACCGACAAGAACTGAACGAAACCAGGGAACTAAATACAAACAGCTTGACGAGGCAACGAGGAACACCTGGACAGGACACGAGTGGCTGGAGGGAGCTGATTGGTTGACACAAGGTAGAAGGTTGATGAGAACAGGTGGACACAATCACTAAATGAGCACACAAGACATGAAAAACATGAAACAAAACCAAACACAACCCAAACCAAAACATAGACCATGACACGCTGTATTTATTCATTAAAAATAAACAACAATAAATCCCCCACACCAAAAGGTAATGTGATATTTGTGATGTATCCATCAGATGGCGTGACAGTATTCTCGTTTGTCGTCAAAGGCCTTGTGAAAAAAACAGCTGCTTATCAACAGCAAATGCCTTCACTATTGCACAGTATTTGCTTATATGATGAGTCAAATTTGTGACATCAAGATGAGAAATTGTGAAGCACCAGTGTTCGAGTAAACATGCCTTATCTGGAGTCACAGCAGGGGTAATATTCTGGTCATACATCTTGGCAATGTGTTGAAAAAATATTTTGACTCATCGAAACCTTCTGCACGGGGGATTGGGGGGTGCTGCCGCTGTAGGATTAACAATGGAGGATGTGACTGTAAGTGCAGTCAACGTTTAGCAGGAAATCAACAAAAATGTGCCAAAGGTTCTCTCTTGCTGCTTCAAATTTCTTTGTAAAGCTTTCTTGCAAAGGTCTGACAAACTCATTCCACTCAATGAGCATTTGAGTCAAAACATGGAAGGAGGATAGGTCAAATTATATGTAAATTACCTATCGTATGTCCGTTTATTTGCCAGGTTGTTGACTTGAGGGCCTCTTAGTTGGTATATTGTACTTATTAAAAACTATTTTGCAAAATATACTCCATATCGGTGTTAATATTAGACTTTACACCGATTTTATCGGGCTGATCGGTATCGGCCGATATTTAGCATTTTATGTTGATCGGCTGATCAGCTTTAATGTCATAATTCGCCATTGATCGGCTCCGCAAAGACATTTACTCCGCGTCGCCGCGTGTACAGTGTATTTGAATTCAAAAGCAAGTTTATTTTTAGCCTTGCCGTGTGTCTTTTGACGTAGTATATATCTGATGGCGAATAAAGTTATTTAAAAAAACAACAACATGTCGGAGACAGACAACACGTAGTATTAATATGAGTAGTATTAATAGTAATAATAACATTTGAAATAAATACTAAAATATGTATGTCTTTATTTATGTATGTATTTAATGGACAATAAATAAATCCACTAATAAATATTATTTTTAAATAACATAAAATAACAGTATAAATGAATAAATAAAAATAATGTATTCATTTATTGAACAGCCTCTAAAGACATACATACATAAGATATTAATTATGGTCTAAATGATTTGGGATGAAATAATACATTTAGGTCCTAATGTGAGAGGGGCAAAACTTTGCCAAGGATAAAATGAAGGAGGAGGCCTATTACAGTATTACGACAGTACCTTATGTACCTTTTGTCAGGTTATGCATTTTCAGACATCGTGGTGTTGTACATAGCAAATGATCAACCCATTTAAAAAAAAAAAAAAAAGTGTCCTTTTTAATACACAACTGTGCTAAAAGAGGTGATCACAAGCTTGTGTCGACTTTCATGTGCACATACGCCCTACAATGTGGTCAGACCAAACCACCCTGAGTCAAAAGAGGAAGGGGTTTGTAAAACCATACCTGCAAAATTAAAGAAATGAATAAAATGCATTTAGGGGAAATGCGTAAGTCAGTAATAATTGTTGTATTTTGTACAGGCGCAAACCCTCCAGTTGTTCTTCAGACACATGCTTAAGGTTAAATAAACAACAGTGTCATTGTGTATTTTCCACTTAGTGGTTGTTAACACGAGGTCTCCTTGTTGTGTACAGGTGCTGTTACTTACCCAGAAAATTGTCATTCTTCTGTGCGATGTGCAATAAGCACGGAAAGAGGGCCACATGCACCCAGAGCAATTCGTATGGCAAGCCACTTTTATTTCACTTCTGAATTTTATTATGGGATTCATACAAAAGTACGTTAGTCAATCAGGCTATGCTGAAACAATTGATCTACTCTTATTTTGTGTGGGAATTACCATGAGATATAAGGTATAGAGTGTATATATAAACTAAACCAAGCTAAAATGTTACATTTCATCCAGGGTATGTGCTGTATCTCAAAGCTGAAGTAAAATCAAACCAAGTATAATTTAATCAAGGGTACACATACAATAGATAAAATAAACTCATGTAAATCATATAAAATAGAATAAAACTAAACAAAATAACATAAATAAATCTGGAGTACCTACTGTAGCGATGAAATAAAATAATATTCAATGAGATCCATAGACATAATATGAATAAATATACATTTGAGAGAACATTAAATGCAGGGTACGCACTATGTCTAAAAGCTTAAACTAAAGTAAATTACAAGCCATCTGGGTATTTAGTGTATCTAAAAACTAAACTCAACTAAAATGCAATACAAATTGAAGAAAAGCACATACTGTCTCTGTGTTTTAGCTACAATCTACCTTCTTATTGCCCATAGACTAAAGTACAACAAATACAACAGTGTCAGATGCAAAATGAACGAGGAAGTGCTTGCATTTGATTCTGAGGTCAAGTTATACCATCACTGTCACAAATATGTGGTGCGTACTGTATTGTCAAAAATGAGCACAGATTTGCATACATATGATTTAAAAAAAACATGCCAAAATTAAGTAAACATTGGTCCAGGAATATTTGAACAGCGTATGATACACCGCCACAATTTATTATTAATGCAGGCACCCTGCGTAACATGGTTATAATTCCTAAATGGTAAAAGTCACATTTTGTGAAACCTCTTCAATCAAAGTTGAAAGCCTCCACTTCTTTGCATCTTGATTGCTTTGGTTCAAATCCACTGCGGTGGTGTACAATTACAAAATCATCAAGCTGCACTATGTTGCTTTCGGGTTAGGTGTAGGTTAATAACAAAACAAGAAGTGGAGACGAGAAGGTGCAAAGAAAACAGGAACACGTCTCAAAGTGGCAAGGGGAGACAGGCTCGCACGCAGGTGTTGGCTCAATGCAAACAACAAGAACTAAAACCCAGATTTCAGAAGAAATGATATACTGATAAGGTTGTTCATAAAGAAGGTCTAAAGAGACAATGATAAATATAATTAAATCCACTTTCCAGGATATGTAGGTAGCCTCCCTCTTCTTTACATCAGAATACTGTAAAGATTTTGAAAATTAAAGTTCATCCCTCATTAAAAAAAGGGAACATGAGAAAATTCTTCTATTTCCAGCGCGATATAAAGTCCTTAAAATCCTTTGCAAGGATTATTATCAAACAAGGAAATCATCTCAATGCTTTCACTGTGATTGCTAAGAACATTAACCAATATTTACGGGAATACACTTCACAATTTCGACTGTTTTAATACACACATCTTTGTGATGGAAAGTGTCACTCGTGTGACTTGCTACTGTGACTGGCAATAGCGTCTGGCTCTTGCTGTTTGTTGGTTACGCATGTTCATTTTCACTGTGAATTTTCATTTTGCTTAAAACTGTTTACCTCTCACCTTTTCCTTTTCTCCGCTCCAATGGCGTAACGCTACTTAATTTTCCTCACATTTTACTTTTGTTTTGCTAATTGCTACCGTCTTCCAGTGTAGTAAGAAGATTGATTAGTCCATTGCATGAGGAGGAAGGAGGAAAATTCTTCCCATAAGTTTCAAGAAAGTATCCAAATCATCTGCTGCAGTCGCAGTCTGCCATGAGCATCCATGCGGCCCCTCATGGCCATTGGATGCCTCGTTCCGCGGAGATGATTGTTGAAAGCAGAAAAAAATGATGCATATAAAATTGCCCTCATCGTCCTTATCTTAACATGACAGCTTGTTCTTGAAAGATACCACCCATTCGCCTTTTCTTCCACAGTTATTATGGCCTTCAAGTAAATAAGACATACGGTACTCTAATTGTTTTCTTTAGAGATTGTCTAAATCCTGATTTTGCTAATCTGCAAAGAGTTTGCGTGTTCAATGTCTGCCTGTTTTCTCTGGGTATTACAGCTTCCTCCCGCATTCCAAAAACTGTCATTTTAAGACTCTAAATTGTCCATAGGTTGAATGTGAGTGTGAATGGTTGTATATGTCTACAGTATATCTACATGTGGCCTGTGATTGGCCGGCGACCAGTCCAAGGTGTATCCCAGCACTCGCCAAAAACTCAGTTGGGATAATCTCCAGCTCACTAATGAAGAGAAGCCCTATATAGGTGTTTCTAGTCCATTTTTGGAGGTGCTGAAGCAGTTCCTAAAATTGGAGAGATTAAAAAAAACAAGGACTTTACAGTAATTGAGAGTCCTCATTAAAAGCCTTCATGATGGTGGATGGTTTCTTTATGGCAAGTGATGAAACAAATGCATTCGGCACTGTTGCTCAGTATTAGGCAAAAGCACCTGTTTTAAATTTTAAAAATCTCACGGCACACCTTCAAACAAATATTTTACAAAAAAGTATATACAGTGTACAATGGCACCTTGACTTACAAGTGCCCCAACTAATAGTTTTTTCAAGTTACGAGCCGTCGCATGGTCGACTGTTTTCTTTGTGTTGCAAGCTAAAATTTGAGCCAAGTGTGAAAAACTGGAGCAATTAAGGCACCGTGATGCCCTCTCATGTGGGCAAGGAGAGCCACAGTCGCCAAAGCATTTTCAGCTGTTACTTGAATGGGACAAACAGTCAAACACACAAATGAGAACACTTGCAAGGAGCTGCTGTAGACCACAGCTCACGCCTAGATGCTCACATGCAGGGTAAGCAGCCAACCCGAATCCAACTTGACATTGCTCACTTGGTCATGAACCTTAAAGGCACATACCCAACCCAATAATTATACTTCATAAAACCAGTTTATTCATTACACTTATATTTTAACTTTTTCATACTAACCCCAATTCCAATGAAGTTGGGACATTGTGTAAAAATTGTTTCCTCGAGCTTTGCCTGTGACGTCATTTGTATCCCCCTTCATGCACTCAGCACTGCACACCTGCCTTCACGATTTGGTTTTCACGTTTTTTTTTTTTTTTAACCTCAACTTCCTCTCTTTTATATAAAGTTACTGTCCGCATTGCGTGTGTATGGTGCATGAATCTGCTGGAATCAACCATGTCACATGATTTCAGCCTGGTAAGTTATTATTACTATTTTAGCGACCCCGAATAGGGAAAAAGCTAGTAAGACGTTATTATTATTATTATTATGAGACTTGCATACCTTTTATTGTTTGCAGCTTACACATTCCTACTTTGTATTTCAGGAACAGCCGTATTTGTGTTTAATTAACTTTACTAACTTTATTAACATAATTAGTTTAATAACAGGTTAATTATCAGTGTGAGTGCTTCCTTTGTGTTAAACAAAAACTGTCAGTTCCACTGAGGTTAAAAGTGACAATGGCAGATCATTTTCAGGTAGTGATTATTGTGAAAGGCTACTAGTTCGATTGACTTCTGAAATAACAAATCAGCTAAATTACCTCAATTCTGTTATTACTATTAATTAATTATATTCATATTTGTGAAGACCCCGACCATGTTAATGATTTCTCATCATAATTTATCAACAATGACATAAGAAAGTAGGAAACAAAAATATAACAATATGCAAAACTTAATTAGTGACCATTACTGTGGAACAACGCAGTCACTGGACACTTCATTAGGTACACCTGCACAATGTCATGCTGATGTAGTGCTTTGATTGACACCATTGTAGTTGTTTTAATCAACATCTGTGAGCAGCAGGTGCTTTCATCTTGTCAGTACTCTCCGTGGGTAAATTGTGTACCTCGCTCTGAACAGGCAGGACTATTTTTCCGCTTTGTGCTCTGTGGTTCAGGCATTTTGTCAACGTACCATTTCGTGTGATTTTTCAGTAAAAAAATGTTTTTATGCAAGAAATGCAGTGGATTTAAAGTGAAAGACAGACACATGAAAATTCTGTTCTACAGTGAAGTATTTATACTCCATTACAAGACTGTTCCTCCCACATTCCAAAAACATGCAAGTTAGGGTCACTCAAGACTCAAATTGCCCATAGGTGTGAATGAGAGAGGGAATAGTTTTTTTGTGTGTCCTGCTGATTGACTGGAAACCAATCCAATGTGTACGCAGCCTCTCGCCCAAAGTCAGCTAGTGGGGGCTCCAAATGATTGTTCCTCATCGACATGAAACAATTATGTGTAACTATCCTACTGTTATGACAGGCTATAGATACACAGCGGCATCATGTGGTTATAAAAAAAAAAAAACAAACAGCCATCCATTCTCGACACTGCTTACTTACCCTGTCCAGGGTTGCGTGGGAGCTGGAGTCTAACTCAGCTGACTTTGGGGCAAAGGCAGACTCCACCCTGGACCTGTCGCCAGGCAAATACAAGGCACATATAGAGAACCATTTGTCACTGAGTGAAAACGGATCTACTCCACCATCGGTGACATGACACCCCAACGTGTCTATCAAAGGACCGATGAAACCAACAAACGTTAGCTAGATAGAATGACCGATAGATCGATGAATGGACTAAACTGTGGACTGGTTGCCAGTCAATCACAGGGCATATTAACAGACAGAAAGATGGAAGGTTAGAGCGATAGCTAAGACAGACTGACAGACAAATTCATGGATTGAAGGACCGACGGATTGCCGAACTGACAGATGTATCAACTGACTGACAGATTGAAGGACAGCTATATAGAGAGAGACAATTCACGCTTGCATTTGAACCGTTACTGAGTGGGAACTGAATACACGCTGGCTGCACAGAAGTTAGGCAAGTGAAACAACACCCAAACACTGCGTCATATTTTCAGAGTTCTTTGCTGGAGAGGGGTGAAGCTGTTACCTTAGACCTAGACTCGTGGTTCTTGGAAGACATCGACCTGCTGGAAGGAAGTGAGTACGACAGCAACGAGTCGTACGTCAGCAATGAGTCGTTTGTCAGCGTGTGTGACCCGAAAGAGGTCCGGCACTTCGAGGCGGTCTTCATACCAGTGCTGTACTCGGTGGCCTTCGTCGTGGGCATCATGGGCAACGGGCTTCTCCTGGGAATTCTGGCTCGGAGCCGGAAGACGTGGAGCGTGACGGACACCTTCATCCTGCACCTGGCTGTGGCTGACGTCCTGTTGCTGTTCACACTACCCTTGATGACCGCACAGGACGCCCAAATTCTTGGGTGGACCTTCGGCACGCCTCTCTGCAAGATCACTGGAGCTGTTTTCACAGTAGGACAAAAGACATTATTATTATTATTATTATTATTATTATTATTGTCATGTGCCCACCAGTGGTGAAATGTGCTGACTGACCGATGTATCGATAGATTGAATGCCGTATCGATGGACAGAGACAGTAATACAGTATGTAATGACATACGGATTGATTGACATATGGACGATCTAATGAATCAAAGGACATACAGGCAGCGAGACAGAAGGTTAAACAGACAGATAGAATGACTGACAGATGAATTGACGGATTGCCGGATGTATAAAGGAGCAACAGATTGAAGGACTGACAGACAGAAAGATGGCTGGACAGAGCAACAGAAGGTTAGACAGACAGGTAGAATGACTGACAAACATATTGATGAATGCATCAAAGTATTAACAGAAAGATAAGATAGATCAACTGATAAAGGGATTGATAGATGGTGTGTCAGACTGATCGATGGTCAGACAGAGACAGATAGATCGAGAGACATAGATGGACAGACGGACAGATGCATCAATGGATTGATTGACAGAGGTATAGATTGATAGACAGACAGACGGACACCTAGACAGAGAGAGAGAGAGAGACGGATGGACCGACTGAAGCAATGATGGCTTGAATGCCAAATTGATTAAGAGAGACAGATACTGTATATGTACTGACAAAAGGATGGAGTGACTGAATGTATAGAGAGCCTGACGGACAGACAGGCAGTTAGATAGACAGATCGATAGCTATAGTGACTGACAGATGATTCCAAAGGTAAATTCCAAAAAACAAACCAAAAGCGTTGTCTTTCCATTCTCAGATCAACTTCTACTGTGGAATCTTGCTTCTGGCGTGCATCAGTCTGGACCGCTACCTGTCCATCGTGCACGCCACCCAGATGTACTCTCGCCGGAAACCCTGGCTCATCCAGTCCAGTTGCCTGGCCGTCTGGCTCTTCTCGGTTGTCCTCTCCGTGCCTGACTGGATCTTCCGGGAGGCGTTGCACGATGCAAGGCGAAACAAAACAGAGTGTGTGTCCAACTTTCACTCGTGGAGACTGGCCTCGCGTCTCCTCGACCACATCGCTGGCTTCCTGCTGCCGTCGCTTGTCCTCATCTTCTGCTACTCGTGTATCCTGCGCCGGCTACGCTGCGGTACAGGGGGCGCCCAGAAGCAGAAGGCGTTTTGGGTCATCGCTGCCGTGGTGGTGGTGTTCTTTCTCTGTTGGACGCCGTACAACATTGTCCTCATGGTGGACACGGCTTTTTTGGACGACACCAGCACCAGTTGTGAATTTAGAGCCTCTCTGGCGAAGGCTATGATTATCACCCAGACTATAGGCTACCTCCACTGCAGCCTCAACCCCATCCTGTACGCCTTTGTGGGGGTCAAGTTTCGCCATCAGCTCCTGGACATCATGAGGATCCTTACCTGCAAATCCGAGAAACTCCAGTCAGCCGTCGGCAGAAGGAGAACCTCCATTTGGTCTGAGTCTGCAGACACCACAAACTCCCTAGCAATCTGAAACACATGACAACAGAAGCATGCACACACCAGAACCAACCTCCTGAAAAATATGTATCTAGAGACATTTCCATTGTACCAAAACCCTTTTGTGTATACAACAATTTTCAACAACAATTTTCTTCTAGTATCGCTTCGATTTCAACAGCATACATACCATAAGTACTGTATTACACTGTGCCATTAAACATACATGAATACATGTTTTGTTTCACATTTGTATACCTCATCGGACACCAATGATTAGTTTTCAATAACAGAACTGAAACCGGCCAAACCACTAGGTATACCTGCACAATCCTAATTAGGGTACAGTAAAACCCCTACTACAGTATTTGTGGGGAATAGGGACCAACCCTGGTCACAAATAACAAAAATCCGTGAGTAATAGATGCTCCCCAAAAGGTTTTTGATTGTCTATAGATGCCACGAGATGGCAGAAAAATACTACTTTTCAGTTAGACAGGGCTTTGGTCTTTCTACTATAAGGTCCTACCCTCAACATGGTTCCTTGCCACTGAGATGCCACATAATGGTGTGGTAGGCTTTGGTCTTTTCCCTACCCTTGCGATCAAAGTCAGCAAAGGCCTGATTGTTGGATGCAGAGGTGTGTAGAGTAGCCAAATATTGTACTCAAGTAAGATTACTGTTACTTTTAGAACAAGATGACGTGATGTTAAAAAGTAGTCCTCTAATAAAGTACTCAGTGAAAAAAACTAATCAAATAAAGAGTGACTGGTGAGTAACTTCTGATTTTAAAAAATAAAAATAAAATCTGAGTAAGAACCTCAAATAAATGTCAACGTCATGGTGGGCCAATTGGGACTGTCCCAAAACAAACACTAGGGTGATATTTTAAAATGTTTGGGGCTGTATTGAACCTAACCTTGTGGGTGTGAGAGGGGGGGCAAGCACAGTGTTTTGGGGGGACTGGCCCCCAAGTTCCCCCCTAGAACCGCCACTTCAACACTGAGCCACGAGCTCCATTACTGTGACGTGAAACAGAACAATACACACACAATAATGACAAGGACTTTGCAACCTTAATGCAATTACCAAATAAGCTAACAACTAGATTCTTCTATTTCTACTTCTGCTACTCCACTACTTTCTTCTTTAGATTTTCAGGTAGTGTAGATGTCCGGTGGCACCATGTTGCCTCTCACAGGTGAGTTTTGGTACTATGACAAAAATCAGTACGTGTGGTGTGTTGTGCTCATCATCTTGAGTACACCACACACAATAAAAGCAGTAAGCACACATCTGATTTTTCTCTCAACATGTGTGAAGTCTCTCACATAAATATATATATATATATATATATATATATATAATATATTATATATAATATATATATATATATATAACATATAATATATATAATATATATATATATAATATATATATAATATATGTTAGATGTTAGTGAGAGCTAATAGAAGAGTTGTTACCTTAACAGTGATAATAGTGCTCTTTTGACATTGTCCGAGGGGTGGGTATTCATTAACAAAGTGTTGCTCCATTACATCATATTCAGAATTGTTGTATCAGGAACAGTTGTACATGACTGCAAACTACATAGTACAACCACAATAAGAAACATCTCAGTAAATGAATACCTTTCTGACAGTGTCATTCAAAACGACCATTATCTTTGTGAAGGCATAATTTATGGACAATAGTCAGATTGCAGATAACACTTTTACCAACGTCATACACGGGAATCAGTGGTGGTGAAGTAGAAATACTTCAGTTACTAAAGTACTCATAGACTAATAAAATACTAATCATTTTTTTTTTTTTTACACATAACTTTACTAATACTTCAGCACAGAGTGGAATTACTTCAATACCTAAAAGCAAGTTTTGAAGACATGTCCTAATAAGGCGTGTAGACTTTCAATGACTTCATGGCACGAATTCAACACCCTCAAGAAAAACATCTTGTGTGATTCTGACAGGAAACAAATGTAGGGAAAACAAAAGCACAGCTTTGCACCCTTGTGCAATGTGCGGTTTATGCAAGAAAAAAAAAAGAGATGATAAGGAGCAGAGTGGGGGCCTGCAAACCTCACCCAAATATGCAAGACTGTGATCAATTTGTCATGGCTTTAAGTTGTAATGGCTTGTAACATGGCTTTTTCTGTACTTTCATAGAACATATTTATTTGAGAGGAAACAAAATAACATTTAACTCATTGTTACTCAGAATACACATTTGTTTGATTGTTTTCATACATTTAGTACAGCCATTGGAGGACTATCCAGGATCAACACTGAAAAAGTTTCCCTCACCCGGTTTCGTTCTTTGTATCGTGTCTTTGCATTTACACAACCTCGGCTTACAAATCAGGTTGGTCTGGTTGACTGTGAGAGACAAGCCCTCCCAAACAGACAGGGAGTCAACACATAAGAGCTTTTAATAGTCTAGTAGAAACATGACCAATGACATTACCGACATATCTGTGTCAACCTGCTGTGTGCCCTCCACAATCATGTTGTAACAGTGAAAAAAAAAAAGCACTGCAGGATTTGCCCAGCAGGAAATTCCCTTGCATGCTTGTTACGTAACTGCGTGGTTCTTGGAGTAAAATGGCCAGATTACTTAGTTGTCACTGTCGACTTTACCAAGTGCCTCGGCACCGTTGAAGATGACTGATAAGGACATGAGCTTATCTTCCCAACATATAATAATATTTAGCTACTAAAACTACTAGAATTACACTGCCCAGCCATAAAAACTCACACACTGCTCTACACGGATTGCCTGTCGCTTTGATTATGACACAGCATCGTTTGGATAAATTCCATTTGTATTGGGCCACAGCTGTAAGCCTCCTTCAGCACATTCCAAAGATTCTTACAGTCTGGATTCTGGCAATGTGGTGGTGGGGGTCAATCCCTGTGTGAAAATGTGGTCTCATGCTCCCAATACCTTCAAGTTTTCTTCGGACTTGGAGAATTACTGATACTTCTCATTATTAAAGATGGTCAGGATCAATGGATTACTCACCTCAACTTTATTTTTAGAGCACTTTGAAAAACAACCACAGCTGAAACAAAGTGTTGTACATAAAAATACACAAACATTAATAATAATAATAACTATTATAATAATAACTGAAGTCATGTGAAGACCAAGACTTTGAAACAAGTCAAGACCAATATGGTACTTTCAGACAAAGAAGGCAGGTCAAGGCCATGACTTTGGGACTCAGACTTTCATATAAATATGAAGAAATTGAAGACAAGTTATGATCAATACTTTGAGATCAAGACTCTAAGGCTAAGTCAAAATCAAGACCATAACTTTGGGACCCAGACTTTGTGGACATATTGACATATTGAGATAAAGACTTTGAAACCAAGTCATGACTTTGACTTTTGGACCAAGACTTTGTGGTCATATCAAGATCGAGACTGTGAAACCAAGTTATAATCAAGACTTTGAGACCAATACTTTGAGGCCAAGTCAAAATCAAGACCAGGATTTCAAGACCAAGACTTTGAGCCCAAGTTAAGACCAAGCCTTTGAGGCCAAGTCAAGAAGAAGACTTTGACACCAAATCAAGACCAAGACTTTGAGGCCAAGTCAAGACAAAGCCTTTGTGGCCAAGTTAAAATCAAGACCATGATTTTAAGACCAATTCAAGACCAAGCCTTTGAGACCAAGTCAAAAAGAAGACTTTGATGCCAAGTCAAGACCCAGACTTTAAGACCAAGTTAAGACCAAGACTTTGAGGCCAAGTCAAGACCAAGCCTTTGAGGCCAAGTCAAGTCCTAGACTTTCAGGCCAAGGTAAGACAAATACTCTAAGGAAAAGTCAAGACCAAGCCTTGGAGACCAAGTCAAAATCAAGACCACTTTGAGACCAAGACCAAGAATTTGAGACCAGGAAGAAGGGCACGTATCCAATTGCTTTGGTAAAAGCAGACTTTTTTTTTTTTTTTTTTTTTTTTTAGGAGGGTTAGGCAGTGTATGAGACAACACAAGTTTGCAATAAGAGCGACTATTAAAATACAGGCATTAAAAACATATGTACACAAAGTGACAAAGAAATGTTGTGAAACAGTGGTTAAATATGACACTAACTTCCCTTTGAGAGTGCATCATTCAGAGTGCATCATTCAGAAAATAATAGTGACCTATGTGGCAGAGGTACTTCTTATTATTGTTATGTTACTTTGGCAAAAATCAAGCAAGTCAATTTCGAGTTTCCACTAAATGTCAAGCAAGTCGAGTCAAGTCATTACTTGGGTTAAGCAGCTCACGAGTCAAGTGTACTCTTGCTCAGTTGCACGTTATCCACTTGGTATTAGCATGTACTGTCAACATTATCGGTACTTGTGTTCGTTAGCTGTACCAACATGCTCACAATTACCGTTTTTAATGGTTCCAAACTAGTCTCCACATTGTCTATTACTTGATTGTGTTTTCAATTAAACACATAACTGACTTCAAGCCTACATTTGACCAGCTGCAGGTTAGCTAAACTGTGAAGTTGACAGTTTACTTGTCCTTCTAGTTTTTGTAATAACTCATGAAGTTAGATGTTGTGGCTGTTGGGTCTCATCTCTCGAGTTGCAAATCCTGCATGTTGCTTTTCTCTTTTTCTCTATTTCATCAAAAACATAATCCTTGAAACCAAATTGAATTATCTTCTGAGCCCTTCACATGTTTTTTGCATCATAGCGTACTGGTGGGTTGCCAGGTTTGCATGCACGACACAGAAAATAACATTTATTTCAAAACAGAACAAATGGCACATCTTGAAAATGCAGATTTTGAAGTATAAACAGCCAAGACAGTGCTACCTTATGAGTTTAGTTTGTTACATGACCAAACTCGCAACTCAAATTTACTCATATATCAAATACATTTTTTTCCCAATAAAATGAATGGAAATGCCATTCATCGTTTCAGCCTCCCAAAACCACCACAATTTTTGTTGTACGTTTTAATAAAGAAAAATATCACTGTATTGAAAAATATAAATACATAATAAAATAGAATGTAAAGAAATACATTCGTTTTAAGAAGTGCAATTCAGCCGCAAGTCTCACACAGAAACACACAGAGCAGTGTATTTGTGTTTGACGGGCGCCTTTAAAGGGGGTGTGGCCTCGTGAGTGAAGTCAGGAGCTCTGACTTCAGCTCAGGTCAGCCATTTCCCACATGGTGACATCTGTTCCATGCTCCTTGTGCGTGTGTTTTCATTTTTTTTTATTTGTAATTTATTTGTTTAGCTGCTGGTCCCGTTCAATAAATGGCTGAAAGTGCATTGGTAAGTGTGTCTTTCCTTGCCCACACGGGAGTGTATTACAGTGCTCCATTTGTTTTCCACTTCACTTGTATGTACAATTTTGGCTCGCAACAAAATGCTTCAAAAAATCCACTATGCAATAGCTTGTAACTCGAAAAACCTGTAAGTGAGGCATTGGTATGTCAAGGTACCACTGTAATTCAGGTTGAAGTCGTCAAGGCTCATGAATATCAAGTCAAAGTCAAGTCGATTCGAGTCTATCATATGTTTTAGCCAAGGAAGTCCCAAGTCTTAAAACTGGTGACTAAAGTTTGAATTGCACAACTTCCTTCGAGTTCCCCACCTCTGCTACGTGGCCATTTTAGACTGCACTTGCTGCTCCACACTGGCAATCTGCTTAAGCTCCTCCGTCTCTGGTCTCTGCTCGAGCGAGGCGTCGTCACCCACGCCCAATTCCCACACTGACCCCTTAGGTTCTGCTCCGACACAACTCAACACCGCCAGGGTCCACTTCCTAAAATCGCTGCTCAGGCCGAGGTAGAGCAACGGCCTGAGGCAGGCGTGGACGCAGCCCAATGCCGCCGTGACGGTCAGAGAGGTCCTCCGGGAACTTTGGGGAAGACCGGACGAACCGTTGGAGGTGTTCTCTGCCCCTCTGAATGTGTCTGCGACGAGCGCGACATTATACGGAATCCAGCAGAGCGAGAAGACCCCCACTAGGATGAGTGTGACCACCCTCTTACGGAGTGTTTTGGCAGGGCGCTGGAGCCACGGCATCGCGCACGAGAAGCCGATGACGATGGCGGAGGCCGCGCTGAGCACGTGGTGGGGAAGGCGCGATGCCAAGCGCTTGTTGGTGGGGTAGAGGCTGAGGACGCACTGGGTCTTCTCCTTCCACGGGTGCCGTTCCAACGCCACGAAGAGCCACTCGGGGACGGTGAGAAGCAGGGAGACGAGCCACACCGACAGGCAGCTGAGGTGGGCCAACATGGGCTTCTTGTGGGAGTACAGCTGCTTGGCGTGGACCAACGACAGGTAACGGTCCAAACAAATGATGGTCAGGAGAAAAATCCCGCAGAAGAAGTTTAGCTAGGGAGAGGAAAACAATGTGATTTAGTTTAAAGGGGGCATATGATGGAGAATGTACTTTTTAACACATTTACTACTCAAAACGGAGCTTCCAATATCAGAAGCTGTTTTAGAGCATTTTGACTCATCTTTCAAGACCCACAGAATATTGTGTTCTCTTTTTTTTAACCAGTAAAAAAAGTCTATTACTATATTTTTCCACTCTTTAGATGGGTTGGTTTCACCAAAAACATCAGTTCCTGACCAAAACTAGCTTTTTGTCAAAAGAAACATGTCAAGCAGAAAAGTGATTTTGACTGATGACTGATACTAATGAGTGCAATTTTTATTGTGATGGAGGCACGATGGACAACTAGCTAGCACATCCGCCTCACAGTTCTGAGGACCGTGGTTTCCTTCCACATCCGAAAAACATGAGTGGTAGGTTAACTGAAGACTCTAGATTGCCCCTAGGTGTGAATGTGAGTGTGAATGGTTGTTTGTTTCTAGTTGCATTTCCATTTATTTCAATGGGGGAAGATGGTTTGAGATACAAATGTTTTGAGATGCATACAAATTAAACTTGTATCTCTGGGCACCAATGTATTTGAATTTGCATGTTCCTATTTTATATATTTGTTCTGTTCTATTTGATATTCATGCTCTGACTAAAAACAAAAAATGGTAACCTATATCATTTACTCAGTACTTGAGTAGCTTTTTCACTGAATACTATTATTCATAGGACTAATTTTTACTTTTACTTGAGTTATATTACTCTAAAATAACAGCAGTATTGTACTTTTCTTTATGCACTTTTTCATTTTACCAAAGTCTTTTTTTTTTTTACACAAGGAGTTGTAGTTTTACTTAACTACAGAGTGAAAGTAGTTTTGCCTCTTCTGAAGTTACATATTACATTTCGGATGTAGTTTTGCCTCATGTGTTCAGAAAGTGAGTGTGAGGGGGGAACAAAACAGCCCAAACCTTAAAAATAACTGCGCTGATTCTGCAAAGAGCGAGTCCGATGCACCATCCGCAACTCTGGGTGGTCTGTGCCGCCCACAGTGGCAGCGTGACCAGCAGCAGGATGTCGGCGACACTCAGGTGGAGAATGAAGATGTCCGACGTCCTCCACGCTCGCTTCTTCAGTGCCAGTGTCGCCAGCAGCAGCCCGTTCCCGAACAGGCCGAGGATCAGAACGACCGAGTAGACGAGCGGGATCCACACTGCCTGGCTGCCCTGGGACTCCGGGTCATCATCTTTGTACGCGTAGTCATCGTCGTAGTCGTAGCTGACGTTATGCCGGAACAATCCGTCCAGGTTGACGTCCATCTTGGTCCTGCTGCTGCGGAGACAACAGTGCCGTCTTCAGAATGCGCTTATATAGCTGAACTGGTTTGTATACAGCTGAACTGGTTTAATCCTCTCTGTCTGTGTGTGCGTGTGAAGTTTTGAGAATGTCCATGCCAGAGTGCTTTTAAAGAATACAGGCTGAGGTCTCACATGGTGTACTGTGATATCATTGTATGAGGCAAGAGCAGCGAGTGGGTTCAAATCGGAAGTCCCCCCCACCCCACACACACTCATTGACAAAGCTGAGCGTCAGGAACACCAACCACCCTGATGTGAGAACACTTCTGCTTTTTAATTCACATGCGGTAAATACAAATGTCATGGGTAATCTATGCAATGATCAGATGAGAAATTGTAGAAATAACACCGAGCAGTGAGATGTGTTTCAAGATCTTCCAGTAAGTGCTGCTCTTATGGTGTGTGGTGTACACTAGAGCAGTGGTTCTCAAACTATTTACACCAAGTACCACCTACAAAAAAAATACTGATCTTTCAGAATTCTGATCATCAGAAGCGAGAAAGAGGTTTTATTGCTTAAAAGTTTAGTTCATATTACTGTAAGCCACTGTAACATTATGTACATTATGAACACTAGCTTGAAAATAGGAAAATGAAAAATAATTTTACTTCCAATAAAACATTTCAAACAAACCGTGTCAAACTCCATGCCCGGGAGCCAGATCCAAACATAATTTTACGTGGCCCGCGAAAGCAAATCATGTATGTCAACTAAATGTTTTGTGTTTTTCTGAAATGCTTAACAGTTTAAATTGAATCCTATTAAAATAAAATTAAATGTGTTTCGCCTGGTCCTTCATGTTTTCTTTAAAGAATTGTACACATCTTACAATTTTTGCCTGGGTAAACAAACATCTGAGCACAACTGAGTGTTTTCTCATTTACTAAATAAAAGTAGGGCTGTTAATTATATTGACATCAACATTATATTAATTATATTTATATATAGCTTTTGAATTTTTCAAATCCAAAATAAAACGATACATTTTAAAAATATTTCCAATTAAAAAAATATTTGCGCTGTTGTATTAGTTTTTTATAATTCAATAATATATAAAATGATATTTTATGTCATGAACATGATATTTTAACATTGTGTATTTTTGTAATTTTTGAAATATTCAAAACTTAAGAATAGTGGAATACAGTATCTTGCAACATATAACCTTTTTTTAACATTTGTAAAATATTTCCAATGAAAACTAAAGTGTAATCTCTTTTGTTTTAGATTTTTTTTAAACACTTTAAATAAAACAAAATTTGGGATATCTTGTAACATTTAACTTTTCTGTACATTTTTAAAACAGTGAAATATCTTGGCACATTCAATTTAAAAAACTGACTTTTTCCAAACATTTCTTATAATATTTAAAAATATAGCGATGTCTTGTAACATCCCAACTTTTTTACAACCCCAATTCCAATGAAGTTGGGACGTTGTGTTAAACAAAAATAAAAACAGCTTACAATGATTTGCAAATCATGTTCAACCTATATTTAATGGAATACACTACAAAGACAAGATATTTAATATTCAAACTGATAAACTTTATTGTTTTTAGCAAATAATCATTAACTTGGAATTTTATGGCTGCAACACGTTCCAAAAAAGCTGGGACAGGTGGCATAAAAGACTGAGAAAGTCGATGAACGCTCATCAAACACCTGTTTGGAACATCCCACAGGTGAACAGGCTAATTGGGAACAGGTGGGTGCCATGATTGGGTATAAAAGGAGCTTCCCTCAATTGCTCAGTCATTCACAATCAAAGATGGGGCGAGGTTCACCTCTTTGTGAACAAGTGCGTGATAACATAGTCGAACAGTTTAAAGACAATGTTCCTCAACGTACAATTGCAAGGAATTTAGGGATTTCATCATCTACGGTCCATAATATCGTCAAAAGGTTCAGAGAATCTGGAGAAATCGCTGCATGTAAGCGGCAAGGCCGAAAACCAACATTGAATGCCCGTGACCTTCGATCCCTCAGGCGGCACTGCATCAAAAACCGACATCAATGTGTAAAGGATATCACCACGTGGGGTCAGGAACACTTTAGAGAACCAATGTCAGTAAATACAGTTCAGCGCTACATCCGTCAGTACAACTATGCAAAGCAAAAGCCATTTATCAACAACACCCAGAAACGCCGCCGGCTTCTCTGGGCCCGAGTTCATCTAAGATGGACTGGTGCAAAGTGTAAAAGTGTTCTGTGGGCCGACCAGTCCACATTTCAAATTTTTTGTGGAAATTGTGGACGTCGTGTCCTCCGGGCCAAAGAGGAAAAGAACCATCCGGACTGTTATGGACGGAAAGTTCAGACGCGAGCATCTGTGATGGTATGGGGCTGTGTTAGCGCCAACGGCATGGGTAACCTACACATCTGTGAAGGCACCAATAATGCTGAAAGGTACATACAGGTTTTGGAGAAACATATGCTGCCATCCAAGCAACATCTTTTTCATGGACACCCCTGCTTATGTCAGCAAGACAGTGCCAAACCACATTCTGCACGTGTTACAACAGCGTGGCTTCGTAGTAAAAGAATGCGGGTACTAGACTGGCCTGCCTGCAGTCCAGACCTGTCTCCCATTGAAAATGTGTGGCGCATTATGAAGCGTAAAATACGACAATGGAGACCCCGGACTGTTGAACAGCTGAAGCTGTACATCAAGCAAGAATGGGAAAGAATTCCACCTACAAAGCTTCAACAATTAGTGTCCACAGTTCCCAAACGTTTATTGAATGTTATTAAAAGAAAAGGTGATGTAACACAGTGGTAAACATGACCCTGTCCCAGCTTTTTTGGAACGTGTTGCAGCCATAAAATTCCAAGTTAATGATTATTTGCTAAAAACAATAAAGTTTATCTGTTTGAACATTAAATATCTTGTCTTTGTAGTGTATTCAATTAAATATAGGTCGAATATGATTTGCAAATCATTGTATTCTGTTTTTATTTATATTTAACACAACGTCCCAACTTCATTGGAATTGGGGTTTTACTTTTTTTAGATTTTAAAATATTTTCTTAATTTATCCATTCATCTTCCATACCGCTTATGCTCACTAGGGTCACAGGCGTGCTGGAGCCTATGTTTTGGGGATGTGGGAGGAAACCGGAGTACCCACGCAGTCACGGGGAATACATGCAAACTCCACGCAGGCGAGGCCGGATTCGAACCCAGGTCCACTGTACTGTGAGGCAGATGCGCTCACCATGCTGCCTAAAATATTTTAAATAATAATTAAAAAATAAAATAGAAATAACCATCAACAATTGAACTACCGGTATTTCTCATAAACCTTAGCTGTTGGCCACAAATGACTCATTGCGCTTCACATTATTCTTGCACACGTACTTCAACCAGGAGGGTCATTTCAGCTCACTTCGTGCTAATTTTGACAAGGATGACAGTGAACTTCGCACACGCACCAAAAGAAATTTAGACTCAGAGATGTCAGTGTTTGGTTCACCGTATACTTGGGTTGTAACATTACACATGGACCATATTAGGTCGCGTGTTAAGCCACACGTCTGTGTCGTAAACAAATACAATGTAGCTCATTCTCTGGCAAGAAAATAAATAAATTAAATTAAATTAAAATTTAAAAATACTGCTGCGCAAACACAACTTCCAGCGATATTTAAACAGCTTCTCCCAGGCTCTTTCAGAGGAGCCAAAGCAATAGCAAATTCCATTGTTAGTGATTTTATAGCAGAATAATTCACACTGTTTAAACTGTTAGTCTTGCACTCGATGTTGCACTTTCCTAAAAAGAAAGTTGTTTTTATTTCACTCTTCTTTATTTTAAAATCATTTATTGGAGAATGTATAGCTCGCTGTTTGAAATGTCTTCTAGATAATACATAAGCACTTTTCTTCCTTTACTGTCCCCAACTTGAACCAAATTGAGGCCTTAAAACCCAGGTAGGTCTTGCAACGTGATGTTTGGTGGACTGTTACACACCGACCATATATGTGTGGGAATATTTTCCCCCAAACACTAAACCACATTATGAAAACAAAATATGGCTCTGTTGTCAGAGACACATGCGGACGAGTTACTTAACTGAAGTCAAGTCAAACCAACTTAATTTATTTAGTATTAAGGCCAATCACAACTCCCCTACCAAAGTATCTAGGGCTGCGACTAATGATTATTTTAATAAATGATTAATCTGTCAATATTTTTTTTTAATAATCAATGACTGGGATAAAAAAAATATATATTTTTTATTTCCATCCATTTTTACTTCACTTGATTCTTTATGTCAGACTCAGAGGGATACATCTCACAGAGTGAAGAATTTTTTTTTTAGAGAAACAAGAAAGGAATTTATAATAATAATAATAATACCAACAACAATACCAATTGGTGGCACGGTGAACAACTGGTTAGCATATCTGCCTCACAGTTCTGAGGCCCTGGTTTCGAATCCGGCCCCGCCTCTGTGGAGTTTGCATGTTCTCCCCGTGACTGTGTGGGTACTCCGGTTTCCTCCCACATCCCCAAAACATGCGTGGTAGGTTAATTGAAGACTCTAAATTGCCCGTAGGTGTGAAAGTGAGTGTGACTGGTTGTTTGTTTATAAGTGCCCTGCGACCAGTTCAGGGTTTATCCCACCTCTCGCCCAGAGTCAGCTGGGCTAGGCTCCAGCACCCCTGCGATCCTAGTGAGGAGAAGCGGTATGGGAAATGAATGCATGAATGAACAATAATGATTCATTTATTCAATAAGTTTTTAATTTAAAATTGACAGTGCAGAAAATGCACAAAGTGATTATGATTCAGTTACTGTTTTGGTCCGTAACATGTCAGAAAATAGGCAAAAATGTTGATCATTGTTTTCTACAAAGGACTACAGAAAACTGAGAATATTTACTGTTGGAAGGTTGAAATCTGAGCAATGGGACAAGTTAAACAATGGTTCTAAACGATTAATCAATTATCAAAATAGTCTCAATGAATTTGATAATCGATTAGTTGTTGATTAATGGATCAATTGTTCCACCCCTACAATTAACATAAGAATATTGGGTTGTACAATTCAGTCACAATTTTTATTCTGTGCCTCCTTTAGAGAGTCTGCTATATTTATAGTCAGTCTATTTTATATTTACTGTATATTTCTTTATATGCCGGCATGGTGACCGACTGGTTAGCACATCTGCCTCACAGTTCTGAGGACTGGGGTTTCAAATCCCGGCCCCACCTGTGTGGAGTTTGCATGTTCTCCCCGTGCCTGCGTGGGTTTTCTCCGGGTACTCCGGTTTCCTCCCACATCCCAAAAACATGCGTGGTAGGTTGATTGAGGACTCTAAATTGCCCGTAGGTGTGAACGTGAGTGGATGGTTGTTTTGTTTCTATGTGCCCTGTGATTGGCTGGCAACCAGTTCAGGATGTACCCTGCCTCTCGTCCGAAGATAACTGGGATAGGCTCCAGCACGCCCGCGACCCTAGTGAGGAGAAGCCGTAAAGAAAATGGATGGATTTCTTTATATGTATAATTTAGGGTCTAGTTATTGTACAGCTTGTAGAACTGCTTGTAAATTTACTGTCCCCTCAAAATAACTCAACACACTCATGAATGTCTAAACCACAGGCAATAAAAGTGAGTACACCCCGATATGAAAATGTCCAAATTGGGACCAATTAGCCATTTTCAGCTTGCTTTTGGAATATGAAAAACTATACTACAGAAGTAATCCAAGCAGATACGCTAAACAATAGCCCATTGTACTTTCTCAATAGATAATATAGTGTCTCAAAAATGGGAGTATTTGTAAATAGTTTATCATACATTTTCATGGGACAAGACTGGATGACATTTTGCTAAAGTGGTCGGTGTCCAGCTTGTATAACAATGTAATTTTACCCCCAAAATAATAAAAATAAATAAAATACTGTAACTCAACACACAGCCAATGTCTAAATGGCTAGTAACAAAAGTGAGTAAACCCCTATGCTAAAGTCCAAATTGGGCCCACTTTTCCCATCTAGGTGGAGTTTTGGAATATGGGAGGAAGCTGGAGTAGTCTACCAGGAGAAAATCCACACAAGCAATTGGCGAACATGCAAAATCCACACAAGAAGACCTAAGATTCGAACCCAGAAATTGGGAACTGTGAGGCAGACGTTTAAAAATAATGATCATAATAATTGTGCTCACCTTTAACAGAAGATGACAGCTGCAAGGTTCAGCGTGATAGTGAAAAACAGGGGAAAAAATCACACCTTTAGCAGTTTTTGGGGGGAGTTGCGGGGGTTCTGCAGGACTTCAAATCAAGAAGTAAAACGAAACCCAGAAGATCCCTATTCCTTTTAAACTGACAGGGGGGGTCGGAGTTGAGAAACGCGCGGTGGTGACCAAAAACAACACACGGAGAGGGAAAACTAGAACAATAAAGACACTCGGCAACAACGAGGTTAAATCGTCGTTAAATCGCGAAAAGGATTTAATGACTAATTAAGTCTCTGCCTCTCGATTCCTATAAACAAATTTCAGCTCAGACCTGCGAACAGCCATATTCCTCAAAAACCACGAAGCCAGAGACCGCTTGCGTGCTTTTCAAATTAAAATCTTACCGCCTTCCCTACATTAATATAACTCCGTCAAATGAACGAATTTTGATTCAGTCCTTAATTATCATAGTTAAACATGTTATAGAATTCGAACCGAACGTAATATATGGGTCTAATGTGGAATATGTATCGGAAACACTTTATTTTGAAGGCTATATTTGCGAGCTTCGAAACTTCCGGACAAGGGAGGCGCTGACTTGACGCTTGTGAACAAAGAGGGACACAAAGCAAGCGCAATGACAGCAGCTGACCACATAGAGGGCGTCAACAACCTTTTTCTCCCCCCTAATTAATTAATTAATAAATATACTATTAATTAATTAATTAATTAATTAATTAATAAATAAATACATACATACATACATAAATAAATAAATAAATAAATAAATAAGATTACAGCTTTTCCTTTCTTGTAAGACAGACTTTTCTTTTTAAATATACGTTTTATGTGAAAATGTACTTATTCTTGCCGACATTGCTACTTTTTTCTCTAAAGTATTATTTCACTTTAAAATATAATTGTTTTTTTCCTGAATAATATAGGACTATAAATAACTATAACTATCTAGTAAGATTTTAAAAAATTTACAATGATTACCTTTTCCTCATTAATATAAAACTTATTTCTTGAAAAAATACTATATTTTTATTGACGATATCTCAACTTTTTTTTCTAAAAATATACATCTTTTTCTAAATATACTATTTTTTAAAAATATTTATTTTATTATTACTATTTTTCATAAAAATATACAAATTTATATTTTTCAACGTTTTTCTTGGAAATATTTTTATTTCTTGAAAATATACCCTTCTTCCTTAAATATGTAACTTTTCCTTCAAATGTAGTACTTCTCTCGCTCTCTCTCTCACTCTCTCTCTCTCTCTCTCTCTCTCTCTATATATATATATATATATTAGAAAGCATGATTTTTTTTCTCTTAAAAAATTAACAACTTTTTTTTCGTAATGTATATATATTAGAATATTGTATTACATTATATTAGAATATATATAGACCTCATTCTTGCACAATTAAATTTTCCTTATATGAGATATTTTGTTGATTTCTCAAAAAACATCTTGTATTGTGTAAAAGATAGACTTTATTCTAGGAATATTATATCTTTTTTTCTCAAAAATTTACAACTTTATATGAATAAGATTACAATGGCCATTCTAGTGAGATTATGACTTTTTTTTTTTTTTTTTTTTAGAAATATACACCTACGTTGTGGATGATGTGGAAAATCTTTTTTTCTCTATGATGTATGACTTCATTTTTGTAGAATTGAGACTTTATTCCTCAAAAATATACAATATACACTTGGCATCATGCTAAAAAGTAAATCAGAAGAAGACAGTTTTATTCCCCCAAAAAATCTATCACACAAATATTAGCACATAACTAATACTGACAGTTAGGTTCCATATTTAACCTCATACATGACTCACAATCATTTCCTCTTTTTTTTGCAACACAGACTGCAGGCATGGAGCTGTATGTTTGGAGTGGGGGGGGGGAAGACAAAGTCAGCAGAATTGTACACTTTTGTTTTTTCATTTCACTCAAACCAGCTTGTTTTCATGCTAAAGGAGAAGGGCATGATTACATTCCCAGGTATGTGTCAGACTACGTACAAATGACTTAGCGACCAAACAAGTGCGAAGAAATCAAACTATTTCACAAGATTACCATACACAAAAAAAAAGTCAACAACACAACAGGGCATTCAAGGAAACATCGAAAGTGACGATAAAATGCATGAAGCGGCATCATATCCACAGAGAACATTTTCCAGTCTTTATTCACCTGACATTTTATTTCGCGGCAGTTTCCCATGCAGATTCACCCCGAAACTCTAACTATATTCCAGAGTCTCCACTCTGCTGCAACAGTCCCTTTTCTCGCTACCCTCCGTCTCCTCTCGAATAAATGTTTTCTATTTTTCATTGAAAACATACAACTTTAAATTTTCGAAAATATGTCTCCTTTGATTTTTTCAACAACACTATTTTTTTGTCCCAAATGTACAACTTTATTCTCATTAGATCAATGATTCTCAAAGCGCGCTCCCTCTCGTGGTATGCAACAGCATCACAGAATGAAATGTTCAAACTCTGTAACGTTACAGTGGCTTAAACTGTTTTCAAATCCAGAAAAGTGCATTTGTTAAATACAGTTCCGTTGTATTTAAGTTTTAAGTTCAATACATTTGCATTTAATCGTTAAAAATTGTTAATTGAAAGAAAGTACATACAATTTTTTATTTTATTTTACATTTCATTTGAATCATTCGAGAACAGTTGTTTCCCCCTTATTTAAGGACAGTGTTCATGTTCAAACTGTACATAATGTTACAGTGGCTTTCAAAAATATGAAATATACTTTTTAGGAATAAAATCTACGTCTTGATTTGGGCGAACACTTGGGCCCAGTACGCGACTGTATTTTAATGTTGTCATTATGGTGGTACATTGAGAGCTAATGTTTTTTCTAGGTAATACCTGGTGTAAAAAGTTTGAGAACTACTACATTAGGTGACTATATATTTATCAAAGATATGTGTGATTTTTTTCTTGGCAAAATATGTAATTACATGGTCAGAAGATTCGGGTTTTTTTTAATATGCAACTTTTTGGCTGAAAATATGGGACTGTTTTTCCTCAAAAATATACAACTTTAATCTCAAAAGCTTTTCAAGAAAATACACCACTTTTAAAAAATACATATACAGTGTGACATTTTATTTTGTGGGAGGGGGGGAATATGACGTTTTTCAACAATATACAACAATTTTGGGGGGAAATTGGTGACTTTTTTTAATTATTATTATTGTCATAATAACAACATAACATAATATTTTTTGTATACTAAGTATACTATGAGTTGAGTGGCCCATCCACTTTGACATCAAATTAATGTGGCCCCTGAACTACAATGAGTTTAATACCCCTGGTAGAAAGTATCCTAGCGATAAATGGGAGTTCACTGTATTATTTTTTTTAAGTGCAAGGCATTTGAAAATTTGCATCTGACTTGAGAGGTTCCATGGTTGGCAACAGCGGAGTGGAGCAAGTACAGCAAAGTGAAAAAGTGGAACTATTTGACAAGCTACTCTAAAACATTTGGAGAGCTACCTGTTGGACACACTGCACATCATTTCCCCACCATTACCGAGTAGGAGGTGTTTTCGCTATCGGCAGAGCTGTAGGAGCTGGTTGTTTTCCGCTTCCTCTCCCTCCATTCCTCCATTCCTAGCCAGCCTCTCTTTCCCAGCAGCCCCTTGCACATCCGAGCCATCTCCCTGCGAAACTTGACCCCCACAAAGCCGTACAGCAGCGGGTTGAGGGCGCAGTGCGACAGCCCCACGCTCTCGGTGATCAACGTGCCCATGTCTACGATGCGGCCGAACTGGCAACCCCCGACCACGACGTCCAGCCTCTGCAGGCTGTCGGCCAGCTGGAAGCAGTTGTACGGCGCCCAGCAGACCACGAAGATGGACACCAGGGAGATGATGAGACGTAGGGACTTGCGCTTTTGCCGGCGGGTGGCATTGCACAGCGAGCGGAAAATCCGGATGTAGCAGTAAAGCATGATCTGGAGCGGAAGTCCGAAGCCCAGACTCACGCTGACCAGCTGCAGGCCGGCCTGCCACTGCGCAGCGTTGTCGGTGAACCACACCTGGCACAAGAGAGGCCCCTGCCCGTCTCCGATTTTCACCTCGCCCACCTGCTTGAAGGCAATGTCCACCCCACCGAGGGCCAGGCAGCCCACCCAAATAAAAGCGCAGGCCACCTGGGCCTGGCAGGTGTTGTTGCGCTTCCAGCCGGAGCTGACGGCGTGGACGATGGCCATGTAGCGGTCGAAACTGATGCAGGCCAGGAAAAGGATGCCACTGTAGCGGTTGAGCGAGAACAGAGCGCCGGAGATCTTGCAGACCGCCTCGCCGAACACCCACTGGTGGGCCCACTGCGTGGCGAAGAGCGGCAGCGTTAAGGCCAGGAGCAGGTCGGAGATGGCCAGGTGGAGGAGGAAGGTGTCGGTCAGGGAGAATGAGCAGGCGCGGCCTCCGCGGGAGTTACGGTAGCGTCGGATCACGCAGAGCACCAGCACGTTGCCCGCCACGGCCAGGAAGAAGACCAGGCTGTAGACGACGGGCAGGTACCTCTGCGCAAAAGTGTAGATGTCCTTGTGGGGGCAGGGGGCCGCGTACGTCTTGCTGGTTTCGGGGGACAACGTGTAGTTGTCATAGTCAAATATCTGCAGATGGGGATGACACACAAGATCGTCGTTTCCTTTAATCAACATAATTCATATACAGTCTTCCCTCTCGAGCCATGACGTGAATAGTGATTGAGGCATCTTGGTGCCAAGGAACTATATTGAAGTTAGTTGAGGACCTTCATGGACTACTTTGGCGCCATCATGTGGAATCTTGGTGGCAGGGAAACTATGTTGAAGTGAGTTTAGGAGCTTTATGTAGTGCTTTACCACCATCCTGTGGAATCTTGGTGCCAAAGAATTAAGTTGAAGTGAGTTGAGGAGCTTCATGTAGTGCTTTGCCGCCATCATGTGGAATCTTGGTGGCACGGAACTAAGTTGAAGTGAGTTGAGGAGTTTCATGTAGTGCTTTGGCGCAATCTTGTGGCATCTATAGGCAATTTTAAACTTTTTTTGTTGTTGGGGGAGGAGAATCTCAATCACAATTTTGCATCCCCTAAAAAGGCTTCCAAACAATTTTTTAAGAGCTCTTTTCAAAAATATGATTAACCTTTGCTATGCCAGCCATTGTGAAGACACTAATATATATTTTTTAATTGGCCGCACAATGAGCCAATGAATTCCTTGTAAATATAAAGTCTATGGAAGTTTTGGAAAAGGGTTCCTCATTTGTATCACAATGGCGTGCACCATTGGACTGGTTCGGGCAGTTTTTTATTTGTATTTACTTTTTTTGCATATGTGTACCGGCGCTACGGTGGACGACTGGTTAGAGCGTCTGCCTCACAGTTCTGAGGACCTGTGTGGAGTTTGCATGTTCTCCCTGTGGATGTGTGGGTTTTCTCCTTGCACTCCCAAGTCTTCAATTAACCTACTCTGCATGTTTTTGGGATGTGGAAGGAAACCGGAGTACCCGGAAAAAACCCACGCAGGCACGGGGAGAATATGCAAACGGGATTTGAACCCCGGTCCTCAGAACTGGGAGGCAGATGTGCTAACCAGTTGTTCACCATGCCGCCGCTCTAGAAACTAATCTTGTGATATAAAACAGGAATGTTCTGATATAGTGTGATTTTCGTTACATTTAAACATATTCTACAGCAGTTTGGCGGTTAGGTAGAAAAACAAAGCTACTCACCCAGTAATCCTCTGTGGTTGCCATGTAGTCATCCATGCTTGCTACAGATGTGGAGGCAGCGCAGTGACCTGCAGTCTGCAAAGTGAAGCAAAGCCTTTTTTCACAGCCACATTGGATGTATGAGAAAAAGAAGAAGTCACAATTTTGGGAACTGAATCCTCACACGCTTTAGGACAGATGCAAACATAGCTTGTCGTAGGAATGGATGCGTGTCTTATTTTTCCCTTGGAGGAAATTGTGACACGCTTTGGGCAAAAAGGTGCTGCAGACAGGTTTAAAAAATCATTTAGGGCACACAGTGCATGACTGATGTGGATGCTGTGGAAAAAGGTTCTGCACCTGCATCACCAGTTTTTTATTTTTATATTTTTTTATATTTCAGGGTTCATCATACAGCCTAAGAAATAAATCCTACATGAAACAAACAATGCACATCAAGAGGAAGACAAGATTGACTCACCCTCTGAGACCTGTGAAGACGACAGGATGCAAGCAGAACGAATGAAGAATAAATAGAAATACAAAACAAAGAGGAAAAGGAAGAGTTGTTTCGCGGTTTATCTACAGTGTATAAAATAAAACATTTTTACTCTTTATTTATGTTCATATGGTTTTATATTGTTTTTATTGACTTTTAAACGATTACAACCGGCAGAACGGTGGACGTCTGGTTAGAGAATATATGCCTGTGGGTATTGTTATATTGTCTGTCTACATGCGTTTTTGCGATGCTAGTTTTTAAATATCTATTGCTTAATCAATCAATCAATCTATTGATGCTAGTTTCGTTACCCCGTTTATGGTATTTTGCATTTTGTGTTAGCATTAAGCTAGTAGACTTTCGTAAGGTATGTTGTTTGCCTGAATACATAATGTGTAATTCTCCATTTTTAAATCTCTAAACTTCACCTGGGAATGGAAAAAACAGCTTGAAGCAAGCACTTGCCCTAATTTTTGGGAAGAATTGTTCAATATCTGGTGCTTGGTGTGAAGTTCACTTCCACCATTTAGCCTACGTACTGTCGCTATAATTTTTGTTTGCAACTCAAGCGATGGCTCTTACGTCGAAAACTTGTAAGTTGAGCTACCACTGTAGTTGTATTAATTTATTACAATATAAACTAGTACGTCTACATACATATGTATGTATATACAATATACTGTATATACAGTTGAAACCAGAAGTTTAGATAGTGAGAACAAAGTGAAAAAAAGGAAATATATACCTACAGTATGTAAATAAAAGACTAAGATGGAATAGTTACAAGCTTTGAAAACTAAAAAAACCCAGCATAAAACGAAATAGAACTTACAACGGTATGCCCATGGTTACAAGGTTAAGAGAAAAATCATCTTAATTCCTACTATGCCAGCTTTCTGTTTGCAGATATTGATAGTACTGACCTATTGGGAGCTGCACACACCTCTCAAAGCACTGTCTCAATTGTGACTGCACAAATAAGCTGCCATCAGTGGCATTTTGCTTATCTGGAGGTGAAGCTGTGGAGAAGAAACTTGACGTGCTTGAAAAAAAACTGACTCCAATTTCCGAATCACCATGCCAACTTTAGTTTTAATCAGCAGAGAAATCTAACTCAACAGAATTTTATTTTATTTTTTTCAAATTGTTCCCCAGTGTTATCTTACTGTTTTTTTCTGAGTTTCTGTACAATTTCAGAGTGGTGATGAGTAAAAAGTTCCTCACACTTCCACATAATATGGCTGAGCTTTAAAAAAAATAATAATTCATATTTTCTCCCAGATACAAGCATCTTGTCTGCCAAAAGTGTGAGGAACTGAATCGTCTTGTGGTTACTTTTCTCCCGACTGAGGGTCTTCTGGTAAACTGTGCTTGCACAATAGTGCAGATGTTTCTTTTACTTCTGCTCTGGTCAAAGTTGTTTAGAACAAGTGCAGTGTTATTGAAACATGTATTCTGATCAAGTACTTGATGCACGTTGCACTTTAATCCACATTAAAAAGGGAAATATGATGGAAAATTACAACTTCTTAATGTTTTGTATACAAATATTTGGGTCTCTGGAGTGACTGCCCACCCTTCAAGTATGAAATTAAACAACTATGTAAAACTTTTGAAACATGCTTGACTTACGAGTGCCCAAGCTGCCAAGTTTTTCGACTTACGAGCAGTCGTTCGGTTGATATTTCTGCTTTGTGTTGCGAGAAGAAACTTGACTTACTGAGTTGTTTTTTTTTTTAACCATTATGTCTATTCTGCACTTCCTGAGCGTGTCGTGTGCAGTTTGGTAGCTCGTAAATGTTTTTCCAAAATACACTATATTATTGTATTCGCTCACTCATTCAAATAATTGGAAACAGGTGTTCCAATCACTTCCATGGCCACAGGTGTATAAAATTAACCACCTAGGCATGAAGACTATTTTTACAAACATTTGTAAAAGAATGGGTCGCTCTCAGGAGATCATTGAATTCCAGCATGGAACTGTGATAGGATGGCACCTGTGCAACAAGTCCAGTCGTGAAATTTTCTGGCTCCTAAATATTCCACAGTCGACCGTCCGCTGTATTATAAAAACGTGGAAGTGTTTGGGAACGACAGCAATTTAGCCACAAATTGGTACGCCACGTAAACTGACGTAGCGGGGTCAGCTGATGCTGAGGCGCATAGAGTCAATTGCTGCAGACCTCCAAACTTCATTAGGCTTTCAAATTAGCTCAAGAACAGTACGCAGAGAGCTTCATGGAATGGGTTTCCATGGCCGAGCATCTGCATCCAAGCCATATATCATCAAGAGTAATGCAAAGCGGCGGATGCAGTGGTGTGGCACGCCACCACAGGACTCCAAAGCAGCGGAGACACGTTCTCTAAAGTGACAAAATAGGCTCCTCCATCTGGCAATCTTATGTACAAGTCTGGGTTTTGCGGTTGCCATGAGAACGGTACTTGTCTGACTGCATTGTGCCAAGTGTAAATTTTGGGAAGGGGACATTATGGTGTGGGGTTGTTCTTCAGGAGTTGGGCTTGGCCTTTTAGTTCCAGTGAAAGAACTCTGAATACTCCAACATACCAAGAGATTTTGGACATTTCCATGCTCCCAACTTTATGGGAACAGTTCGGAGCTGGCCCTATCCTCTTCCAACATGACTGTGCACCAGTGCACAAAGCAAGGTCCATAAAGATATGGATGAAAGAGTCTGGTGTGGATGAACTTGACTGGCCTGCACAGAGTCCTGACCTCAACACGATTGAACACCTTTGGGATGAATTAGAGCAGAGACTGAGAGTCAGGCCTTTACAAATGCGCTTCTGGAAGAAGAGTTGAAGCTGTTTTGCTCCAAATGGTGGACCATCGTCATATTGAACCCTATGAATTAAGAATGGGATGTCACTTAAATTCATATGTGAGTCAAGGCAGGTGAGCGAATACTTTTGGCAATATAGTGTAGATGCCTATTGTGTTGCTTCAAGATGCTCATTGCCACTCCCAGATGAGGTTTAGTGTAAAACTAAACATAAAACAAAGATTTACATGTTGTTTATTTAACCGAATCATAAGACTTTGTCTTACAAGTCTGCTAGCTTACGCTAACACATCAAGCCAAACGCCATGGACGTGTGCGCACACGTACAGAGTATTGCGCCGATTCTACTGGCCCTCTCCAGCACAGCGACGAAACACGACGTGAAAACATTTTGCTTAAAGATAATTCTAAATAAGTCTGCAAAGCCTGATATATAAAGCCACCTCGCTGTACTGCATTATCAAAGAGTTGAGAGACCAACTGACAGGTCATCAGTTTTGACGCATTCAAATGACTTAACTTCAAATAGAAGTTTAACAAGTCTGGATTATTTTGTGACAAGCAAGCTTTTTGCACACTGGTTGCACTTAACGAGGTCATAAAATGTCGTTTGTAGTGGAGCGGAGTCACGCATGTGACGTGACCACCAACTACGTAGCTGCTGTTGTTAATATCTATCCATCCATCCATCCATTTTCTGAGCCGCTTCTCCTCACTAGGGTCGCGGGTGTGCTGGAGCCTATCCCAGCTGTCATCGGGCAGGAGGCGGGGTACACCCCGAACTGGTTGCCAGCCAATAGCAGGGCACACATAAACAAACAACCATTCACACTCACATTCACACCTCGGGGCAATTTAGAGACGTCAATTAACCTACCATGCATGTTTTTGGGATGTGGGAGGAAACCGGAGTGCCCGGAGAAAACCCACGCAGGCACGGGGAGAACATGCAAACTCCACACAGGCGGGGCCTGAATTAAACTCATAAGTCATGGTACCAATGTAATTGTGTTAGGCAATGTGTCAATCTTCCATGTACACAAATGTAATTCAGTGGCTCGGTGTTGAAGTGCTGTTCCAATGAGAAAATACAACCAATGGCGTCTTCGTGGGTGCCTGTGTACGCTTTGCAGTTCACACTCGTTATTTCTTAGTTAGGCCTTAACCTGCAGCGACCCCATGTCATCTTGGTGATGCAATCAATAAATGGAGCTCACCTGGATGAGACAGGACCACCCCCTCAAAACAAGCAAATTTCAACAAGAATATAAGTAATGTGTGTGCGTGCGTGTGTGTGTGTGTATATATAAGCACTAGTGTAAGTGTGTAATAATGTGAAATGACACAGGGAAAAAGTATTGAACACATGAAGAAAGAGAGGTGCAAAAAGGCATGGAAAGCCAAGAAAACATAAACTCTCTCAATAATCAAACAGCAATCCAAACCCTTGTCTGTGCAAATGAATATCAGCTGGTTCAGCCCTAATTGATGGCCTATATAAAGGTCTCATTGTCAAGGTGTGAGTCACCAATGGTCTTCAGACAGCTCTCTGCTCTTACCCAGCATGAGATGTGTCTGAAAACCATCACAAAGTAATTGTTGCAAAACATAACGTTGGCATTGGTTACAGGCGGATATCTAAGCTTCTGAACGTTCCAGTGAGCAAGGTTGGGGCCATAATACTTAAGTGGAAAGCCAATCATACCACCATAGATTTGCCTTGATCAGGTGCTCCTTGGAAGATTTCTGACAGAGGAGTACAAAGAATAATCAGAAACGTTGTCCAAGAGCCAAGGACCACTTATGGAGAGCTTCAAAAGACCTGGAATTAGCAGGTACTGTTGTCACAAGGAAAACAGTGAGTAATGCACTGCACCGCCATGGCCTGTATACACGCTCATCAAGACCGCATTGCTGGGGAAAAAAAAAAAAACATGTCAAAGCTCGTTTAAAGTTTTTTGAACAATATTTGGACAAGCCAGTTAAATACTGGGAGAATATAGTCTGGTCGGATGAGAGCAAAATTGAACTCGTAGGATGCCATAATGCACACCATGTTTGGAGGAGAAATGGCCCTACACATTACCCTAAAAACACCATACCAACAGTGAAGTTCGGCGGTGGAAACATGATGGTGTGGGGGTGCTTTTCAGCAAATGGTACTGGTAAACCTCACATTGAAGGAAGGATCAATGGGCAAATGTACTGAGACATTCTTGACAAAAATGTGCTGCCATCTACGAGGATGATGAACATGAAATGAGGGTGGACATTTCATTAGGATAATGATCCAAAACATGCCGCCAAGGAAAGGCTCAATTGGTTTCAAAGAAAAAAAAATAAAGCTGCTAGAATGGCCCAGCCAATCATCTGACTTGAATCCAATTGAAAATCTATGGAACGAACTGAAACTCAAGGTCCATAAAAGAAGCCAACAGAACCTTCAAGATTTGAAGACTGCTTGTGTGGAGGAATGGGCCAAAATCACACCAGAGCAATGCATGCGACTAATTTCTCCATACAGGAGGCGTCTGGAAGCTGTCATTTTCACGATATGATGTTAACGGGACCCATAAGCAAGCGGAGGCTGAAAGGATTGTGGTGACAGGTTTATTGAAGCGGATATTTAGGATGGATCCTTGGGACGTATTGGCAGGTCGTCGAGGCGGGGTGAGCAGGTGGATGGCTTAGCAGCGTGGCGGAGGAGGTCCGCACAGTGGGGAACACGGAAGGATCACTGAGGAAAACGAAGAACACTGGAACTAATTAGCGAGGGAGAGAGATAAGGTGAGGGGAGCGCAAAGCGCCACCCAAGCTCCAACAACAGACTGCCAGGTGCAGCTCATGACAGTCATTGCAAAAAAAGGCTTTTGTACAAAGTATTAAATAAATACCAGTTGGCGTGTTCAATACTTTTTCCCTGTGTCATTTCATGTTATTACACATAGCTTAATTTCTGAGTTGATTTGTTCCACTTTATTTGCATGTGTGAATTACTTGGGTTGATCCCAACATCTGGTGAAATTGTCATGTCAATATCACCTTTGGAAATATATTTGGTGAGAAAAATGGTGACGTGTTAAATACTTATTTCAGCCGATCTAAGTGTTTTGAATTGTAAAATAATAATAATAATAATAATAATAAAATGCAGAAAACAGGGTGCCCACAAAGTTTCAAACCAGAATTATTTTTTTTTTTTTTGCAAAAGCAACCAATTAGAATTGTTTGGCAATATAATGATTATCAAAGCTGCATGGATGTCTTCCATACTTAATTCTGTAGTTTTGCTGAGTCTGCAATTTTGTTTCAATAAACCATGATACACATTGTACCTCATTCATCATCATCTGAAATCTGAAATACACAAAATGCAATGCGATTAAAAATGTTAATAACCACCTACTGGGTATATTGAACCAATATGATTAACATATCTCATCAATTGCTTTTTTTTCGTTTGTTTGTTTTGTTTTTTTCATTGCAAAGAGACTATATTACGTGGACACCTTCATTGACAACCTCACCGCGTCACCCATGGCACCGAGTGTGGAGGTTGTCAACTCAGCGCAGCTCCAGGAAGAGCAGAGGGATGATCCCGTCCTCGGCCATGTCCAAGGATGGACGGAAGAGGGCCAACATTGCATTGTCAGCTGTTCCCATGCTGGACCTGGAGATGAAGGGACTGTACTCCCAATGGTCCAGCCTTGTCCAGCCTTGTCACCCGAGGCCATCTTCTCCACAGCCACTCGAGGAACCCGCTGGGCAACCGTGATGACCTCCAACTCCTCGTCCCCTGCAAGCAGACGCCACAGGTGGCAGGGGCCGGCCACTTTGCCGTGACCAAGACACTTCAACGTCTCTGCTGGCCAAGATGCAGAGCAATACAAAGCACAATGAACTTCACCTGAATGGTTTAATAATTTCATAATATCACCTCAATTTAACTCTTAGCTTATAAATAACGTTACAAAATTTGTCAAACCTATTTCTCCTTTTTTAAACAAAGTACACATGAATTATCAACCCAAAATAATAACTAGGTTACACATATCAGATGTGAATCATACTAAAGGGTCTGAATACACCTTGTATGTTGTGTGTGTGTATTTGGACCATTATGTCCTCGTTATTTTGTGTGACCCTTAATAATCGGACTATGCTGCTCCCTTCTGGTGTGGAGAGGAGCTTCAAAGGGCCACGTTGCCTTGTTCCACATACCAGCCTGATAACAACAGCACTTTCATTTCCTTTATTCTTATGTGGGGGTTTCATAGTGAAATGAGGCTAAATTGTCATGGTTCCCTTTTGAAATTTCTTGTTATTGCTATATTTATAAAGCAAAAGCAAGAGAAGATTATAGCTACAGCTGCATACATTGACTTACAGGGTAAAATTAGTTCATTCACTTGCATATCAAATAAATTTTCTTCATTGCTCAATTATCGCAGGCGCTGATAGATATATATAAAAAAAAACCACACACACACAAATGAATCACGTTGGGTGCATTCTTTTGAATAGTGCGTTACGTCCCGATATCAATCACTTGAGGTGGGTCACATGATCTTGTGCAGTGGGGTATAAGAGCCCAAAGCAGTGTGTTAGCACGCATTGGTGAACATTTTACATCCAGCTTGCAACCATGTCTTTCCAGCCTAGCGTGATCAGCTCCCAGCCTCAAGTGACCATCCACCAGTACGCAGTGTCCCACTGGAGCGCCAACACGCTCGCCCGCTGCGACGACTGCGGCATCTGCACGCATCAAAACCGTCGAGCAGAGTCCGGTGGCCTCACGACGATGGCACTTTTACACTGTCTTTCGCTCGCAGGTCTGTGCGGGACCTTCGTGCCGTGAATACTGGAGTGCAAGGTGGCCCAGGACAATGGGGAGAACTGCTGTCTGGCCTTCCTCCCTGGCACCTGGCTTTGAGGACCAGCATGCGCCACAAGTACCGCATTGAACTAAGTTTGGGCAAGTTACAGTGGTTAACAATTGTATTGGACCAGATGTATGCTTTTTTCTTTTTTTTTTTTTTGCGCCACTGACCAGTAAAAGTAATAAAAATAAAATCTGATCGTATCGTTCCATTCCTGAAGAGGTACCTCACACACATAAGGGCACATAGGGTAAAGTAAAAAAAATTAAAAAATGCTGTTTACAATAGTATCAAATATACTTTTAGTATTCTGCCATAGGCAAAAACAGAAACAGTGACCCATCTATGTAGGATATCTACTTATGACTAGGGCTCATTTGGACGAATTCCCTCGTAAGAGTTCGTCAAAGTACGAGCCCTGGAAATTACCCAAAATAGGCTCTTCTCACCAAAATTGTTGAGGTCCTATTCAATTTTCAGTTACAGTAGACTTACTTCTGTAATGCCCTCGCATCGGGGAAAGGAGAGCCACTGTTGTCAATGCACTTTTCAACTGTTTATTGACAGTGGGTATAACAGTACAACACAATGAACACGCCCCTCCTGGCCCCGCCTCTTGAAAGGTATCAGAATCAGAATCATCTTTATTTGCCAAGTATGTCCAAAAAACACACAAGGAATTTGTCTCCGGTAGTTGGAGCCGCTCTAGTACGACAACAGACAGTCAATTGACAGAGAACACTTTGAGACATAAAGACATTGACAAAAAAAACCAGTCACTGAGCAATGAAGGGTTGCTTGTTATCTGGTAATGCCGGTACAATATTTTTTTTTTTTTTGACAATTGTGCAAAAAGATGCAGAGTCCTCTAGCACTTAGAGCAGTTCGAAAGACTAATATTGCAATAGTCCGGTGCAATGACCATTGTGCAAAGGGCGCCGAGACTTCAAGCGAGTAGTGCGATAATCTGGGACAATGTTGATTGTGCAAATGTTGCAGATACTCCTCAATCAGTGTGCAAATGGAGCAGATGCTACTCTGGCATGAGTGGCCAGTATTGGTCAACGACAGCTATGCAAATAGTGCAGCGTGGGGAGACTACTACAGTGAGTGCACGAGTAATATAGAATTGGCCCCACAGAAATGTGACAACGAACTCAAGTCAAAAAATTGCCAGCATGTTGTAATGGAATTGTAGGTTAGGTGTTTAAGAAGTTGATTACAAGAGGGAAGAAGCTGTTGGAATGTCTACTAGTTCTAGTTTGCATTGATTGGTCGCGCCTACCTGAGGGAAGGAGCTGGAAGAGCCGGTGACCGGGATGTGGAGGGTCCGAGAGGATTTTGCACGCTCTCGTCTTAGTTCTGGCAGCGTGCAAGTCCTCGAGGGTGGGTAGGGGTGTACCGACAATCCTTTCAGCAGTTTTAATTGTCCGTTGCAGTCGGAGTTTGTCCTTTTTTGTAGCAGCACCAAACCAGACTGTGATGGAAGAACACAGGACTGATTCGATGACCGCTGTGTAGAACTGCCTCAGCAGCTGCCGTGGCAGGCCATGCTTTCTCAGAAGCCGCAGGAAGTACATCCTCTGCTGGGCATTTTTTAGGACGGAGTTGATGTTGGTCGCCCACTTCAGGTCCGGAGAGACTGTAATTCCCAGGAACTTGAAGGTCTCGACGGTTGACACAAGGCAGCTGGACAACGTGAGGGGCAGCTGTGGCGAAGGATGCCTCCTGAAGTCCACAATCATCTTTACAGTCTTGAGCATGTTCAGCTCCAGGTTGTGTCGGCCGCACCACAGCTCCAGCCGCTCCACTTCCTGTCGATATGCAGACTCGTCGCCGTCCTTGATGAGGCCGATGACAGTGGTGTCATCTGCAAACTTCAGGAGTTTGACAGCCAGGTGCACTGAGGTGCAGTCGTTCGTGGAGAGAGAGAAGAGCAGCGGAGAGAGGACACAACCTCGGGGCGCCCCTGTGCTGATGCTGCGTGTGGATGAGGTGGCCTCCCCCAGCCTCACCTGCTGTGTCCTGCCCGTCAGAAAGCTATAAATTCACTGGCAGATGGCAGGTGAGACGCTGAGCTGGAGAAGCTTGGATGAAAGGGGTTCAGGGATGATGGTGTTGAACGCTGAGCTGAAGTCCACAAACAGGATCCTCGCGTTGGTCCCTGCACTGTGGAGGTGTTCTAGGATGAAGTGCAGTCCCATGTTGACTGCATCATCCGCAGACCTGTTCGCTCAGTAGGCAAACTGCAGGGGGTCATCATCATCATCATGAGAGGATAAGAGGGGGAAGAAATGGTGTTGAGTTTAATTTGAAAACACCAAACAATTTTGTGGACATCATTTCAGACTGCAATTGGTTTTACGTAACATTTTAACAGTGATGTAAAATCAGAATTGAACTGGTCAAATGATAAAAATCTCATTTTCTGGCATGAAATCAATTGATTATGTTATCTAAATTGGTGTTTCCCAACCTTTGTTGAGACAAGGCACATATACGATTAAAAAGATTTCACAGCATACCACCAGACAAAAATGGCACCAAAAATATATAAATAATCATCTACTCATCTCAGTTTACGCACAAATTTACCTAGCGTGAAATCTGGACCTGTTTAGTTGAACACAAAGCTATTATTTTATCACAGAGTTTAATTCTAGTATCTAGTAGAAGAACATTGTTCTGCCTGTCACTATACATCGCGGGCATAGATTCACTGCAGATGAACAAAGATACCTTATTTGTAGTATTAAAACAATGATAATAATTTTCCGAGCAAAAAAGCGAGATTCCTTTTGAAATACAATACAGTATACATGTTTCAAGATCATTGCTAAAAAAAGGAACACAGACTGAGAACTATGTAGTACTTGATTGTGAAGATTTTTTTAGCATAGAACTGTTTTTCACCTTTCTTTTTAGGCGTGGCTAACACGGTGCCTGGTAAAGCGCTTCGGCTCGGGCATGAGTCACCCCTCCCCCACTATACAAGAGCTTGAGGACCTTCGTTCGCATTCGATTTTAACTGACGCAATTGCGACATGCAGTTAGCTAGCTAGCTATGCTCCCGCAGGCACACTCCCCTGGGACTCTTTCGCTGGGTGTGGGGCCACTCACTTTTTGCAACAAATAACTCATGAATATGCGAATTGCTTGGGTATCCCCTCACTCACACTCTGGTCCTATATATATATTATAATTTACATAGTCACTCCCCACCACACTTCAGTTGTACAGCCCCGTTCACGACCCTTGTCTTGCATGCTTCTTCTCCTGTCCTTGTCTGATCCAATCGTGTCCTTTACTTCCCTCACAGGGTGTAGCACTACTGCCCCATACAACACTTATATCTAATGTGTCATTGTTCTAGATATAGAGTATAATGATTTACTTTTCTCATCTTGTTTACAGTTAGCGCTTTGTCCTTTGTCTTCTTTTCTCACTCCCCTCTAGAAACTTTGTTCTGTTCGACTCTGACTCTCAATAAATATCCATTCTAATAGTAAGAAACCACAGCGGCAGCTTAAAAACTCCACTGTGACACAGTTTGGGCATAAAAGGGATACAGAACCTCCTTTCTGCTTGACATAACAGCCGAACAGGACAACAAAAAAGGGGAATCGCTAATCTAAAATGTGCAAATATAACACGCAAGTTATGTGTGACAGACAAATGCTGACTAGCAAGCCCGAGGCTAGCGCGAGAAGCTAACATCGAAGTTGATATCTTCACTACGCACTCCAAATAACAATCCTTTACAAAAAAATATAGTTGATTTTTTATGATTAGTTCAACACGTTTGATGAAATTGTCTTCATGCATTTTGACACATTATTTATTTTGCCAATCCCGTCAACAGTGTGAGTGTGTGTGTCTGTGCGTGTGTGTGCTTTCTTTGTTTTACACTTAGGATTTATTTATTTATTTTTCTTTTACGTCAGTCAAGTGCATAGGGGAATCGGAAAAACAACAGGGCCGGCTTCCTCTTTCAGACAATGAGAACCAGAGAAGGCAACGAGCCACATTTCCTTTGATTGGGTAAGATCTCTCAATGCCTAAATAATACCCAAATCATCTTATTTTCAAATACTCGGATTTGCTTTTTCATGTGAAGAGTATGCAAAGGGTGTGTTCTCACAAGGACGTTTACGCAGTTAAAGCATCCTTATGTTACAATTAGTCCTTTTTGGGGGGAGAATTAGTTGTTAAAAAACTGTAAAGGAACTATCACATTCTGTACAACCGTAGTGATAAGGCATACTCATGTTGTTATGTAAAACGTCCACTTGATACAAATGGTAGCAACCTTTTTTTTTATATAATTGCAGTTTTTTTCACATCAACTGTCAAGCTCAGACAGGGATATTTCTTTTATGATGACTAATTACATAACTTAAACAAATCAGTGTATTTTCACTTTATACCATTACAAACATTCCCTAAAGAGAAGTAATGGGCAAAGTATGGCCAGTGGTCCACATACAGCCCCTCTCCATTCTTTAATCTGGTCCACCTAATATTTACATTATTACTCCTACAGCATTTTCTAATTTAGTTTTTTTTTCTCCCTGAAATTGGGTGATTAAAATATATTTGAACATTTCTTATTCATTAATTTCATTAAATAATTGGTTAATTAAATGTATTGAAAATAATATTAGTAAAATCAACAATTTCACACACATTTACATTTTTTAAATTGATCAAATCGTTAGTTAATTAAACATCATACTAATTATAAATCATACAATACAAAATGACAACTGAGTATTTTAATATTAAAACAATGTTCAATATTTTGTTTTAAAAATCAAATACACTATGAGCACAAAAATTTCCACCACCCATGCTATAAAGTGTTCTGCAGCTGCCAAGAAGGGCTGACATCTATAAAAAACAAAATCTCACAAGATTTTTTTCTTAACATTTTTTCTTAACATTCTTTTTATGTTATGTTTTAAAGTGCAAATATTATTTGCACTTTAAAACATAACATAAAAAGAATGTTAAGAAAAAAATCTGATTTATAAAGTGTCATTCCTCTCCGTACAGTATTCATGTGTTGAATGTGTGTTTTTAAGGGGCGTGGCCCTAGTCAGTGACATCAGGAGCGAGAGTTGGCTTGGCTGGTTAGTTCAGTGCAAGTCTTTGGGCATGAAATGTGGACATAAATAATAAATATCTTACAGATTCATCTCGTAAAAAAAAGCACTGAAACTACATGTGTATGTTGCTTTGTCAAGCAATTACAAGACCTGTCATTTGTTAGCTTCCGCCTTTGAATAAACACTCAGCAGAGGAAAAGCAGATGCGGAAAAGACTAACTTCCTCCAACAACCCAGGCTAAACTTAGCTTAACTTCCCTGACACACAAAGATCTTCAAATAGTCGAGATTTAAGACTTCAACATGTACCGTAATTTCTCGTGTATAATGCGCACCCATGTATAATACGTACCCCCAAAGTTGACCTCAAAATTCTGGAAAACCCTTCTACCTATATATAATGCATTTTTACAATGGATGATTTTGCTTCTACCCATATGATCAAAACATGAAGTATTATCTGTATTTTGTTAGTTTTTTCCAAATAATTATTCTGAAGTTAAGCACTTTATTTGAACACAATACTTTTTTTAATTCATTTGCTCTTATTTTGAAATACACAACCCTAAGTTTATTTAGTAAATTAGAAAACACACAGTTGTGTTCTTATGTTTGATTACCCAGGCAGAATTTGTAAGATGGGTGCAATTCTTTCAAGAAAACATGAAGGACCAGGCAAAACACATTTAATTTTATTTTAACGGGATTCAAATTAAACGGTCAAGCATTTCGGAAAAGCATTATCATTAAACAAAACATAACCATAAAGAAATTAATGATGGTTGTTGTTCAGTCATCAGCCATATTTAAAAAAACAACAATATTTTACAAATTCTGCCAGGGTATGTAAACTTATGAGCACAACTGTACATATATGCAGTCATACATACCCCTGTCATATTGGAATGAAAGTGTAGGCTACACCTTTTTTCTAACCACTAGGTGGCGGTGGCATATTAGAATGAAACTGTCCACTTTTCTCATAACCTCTAGGTGGCGGTGGCATTTTGGAATGAAGTGTACAGCTTTTTCATAAGCACTAGATGGCGGCATACATTTATAAAATGTCAAAGTTTTTTCCATTTGCCCCTATATCTATGTATAATGCGCACTATTGACTTTTGACAATTTTGGAGGGGGGGGGGGGGGGAATGCGCATTATACACGAGAAATTACGGTAACTTCCAAGTTCTAGAAGAGAAGGAAAAATTATTTTTGTGGGGATAAATTAAAGAAGAGCTCACTGGTGATAGCGTTAAGAAGACTATAATGTGGGAAAAGGCTAAGACGTTGCAAAGTGATTTGCTCGCGAAACACAGTAATTTCATAGTAAGTGCGGTTTCCCATATTTCTAAATTGTATTGCTTGAACTTCATAAATAAACAAGGTGAGAAAAACTTCGCCGTGGGGCTAAAATGGATTAATTCTATTTCGATTCATTTAAGTGAGAAACAATGCATTGGTTTAAGAATGTTTCGGAACAAATGAAGCTTGTGAACTGAGGTTCTAATGTACAAGGTTTTCGTTGGAGGGCGGCAATATATAAAAAAATTTAGTAAATGCTATTTCTGACAGATGTAAACATTGAAGCAGCAGAAGTGCGATGATGAAAACCTGTGAATGTATCTTTCGTTTGATGTGACGCATGTCCTGTCCTCATCTCTGCACTCAGATTTACCCTGATGAAGATCCAAAATTAGTATCCAAAGCCACTGCCGGGAGAAGGTTGAACCATGGCGGCTCTCATCTATCAGCTGTTGTCGCTCACACTCGTCACGGTGGTGGTCCAGATGGTCACGCCATACACGTTTAAGAACTGCATCGAGGATAGGAACTCGTGGAGGCTCAGCTTCAAATGCAACCTGCGAAAGGAGACAAACATATCTGCCATCATGGAAGACCTGCCGAACTCCGTCATCAATCTCACCATTTTGGGCAATCCCGTCCAGCACATTCCCAATGATACCTTTGCCAACTTCCAGAACCTTCGCCATCTTCGGTTGGACAGCAACCATTTGAGCACAATTGACACACTTGCTTTCGGCGACCTGCATCAACTCAAGTCTCTCAATTTATCCTTTAACAACATCTCCCAGCTGAGCCCCTCACTGTTCGCGAGCCTGCACAATCTCACCTTTCTCTCGCTGAGGGGCAATAAACTCAAGCAGCTGCCGGCGGCAATTTTCTCAGCCATGCTCAAGCTCAACACTTTAATACTACAGCGGAACCACCTGATCAACTTCTCAGGGATTGTTGAGTCTGTGTCACACTTAAGGTATCTATGGAAATTGGACCTTTGCCACAACAACTTCACTTCTTTGCGCCACAACCAAAATCCACTTCCTGGATCCCTCACAAACTTGTACCTGTGTCGAAACAATCTGTCCACTTTAGGATGTGACCACTCCTTCCTCTCTAATGTCAAGATCTTGGATTTGTCTTACAATTTTGGACTCACCGAAGGGGAGTTTGTTGGTGTGAACCTGGCGCACATCAACTACCTCAACTTGCACTCAACAGCGGTAAACGTGACAACGTTTTTGAACGTCAGCAACATCTCCGCGAGCCACATGGACTTTTCAGGTATGAGTGTGAAAAATGACAGTCTGTTACTCGAGCTGTGCAAGCTGTTGAGGCAAAAGGTGAGAAAGCTTAACTTGTTGCGTCTGGGCAGCAATGGCATCAGTTTCCTACAAAATGACACGCTGTCCCATTGCCCGATAATCACAAAATCTCTGGAGCTATCGCGGAATAATATAAGGAGCTCACAAAACAGGGTTTTAAATTGCCTTGGTTTTCTTGGCAAGAATAGATTTTTGAAGATATTTAATATTGAGCATAACCACCTGACTAGCCTTTACACTTGCAAGAGAAACCACACGATTCGTTTCCATGAGTTGGAGGAGCTCAGCTTCCGCTACAACCGTGTCTTGTCTGTCAATGCTTGGGCTTTCTATCACACGCCAAATATCAAAACCCTGAAATTAAACATCAACAACATTGCCTTCCTCCATCGTAAAGCTCTCAAGGGGCTCTACAGTCTTGAGACACTGCGTCTGGATAACAACCTTCTCACCGACCTGTTCTTTGAAACCTTTGAGGATTTGTCTGCTCTACAAACCCTTAACCTGCGCAACAATCGCATTTCAGTCATTTTCAATGGGACCTTCCACCACCTCAACAATCTGACAACGTTGGACCTCGGGGGGAACAAGATTACCTGTGTTCAGCCCTCTGGTCTTGAAGGACTCCGAAGCCTCTCAAAGTTGTACATGGATGGAAACAACCTGAGACAGATTGACATGGCCCTCCACAATGTCTTTAAGGAGAGGCTGACAGTACTGGATTTAGAAAATAACCAGATTCACTTCTCCACCATAAATATCAGCTCACCATTTGTAAACCTTAGCAGACTCAGCGACTTGAAGTTGGGCAGCCAGCGTCCCTTTGGCCTCATACTATTGCCGAACAACGTCTTCCGTGGCCTTCGCAATCTCACTTCTCTTTATCTCAACAACAATCAAATCTCATACATTTCCACCAACGCCTTTGACGACCTGATAAGCCTACGTTTCCTCACCCTGGACAGGTGCTGCAATGTGAACATACTACTCCAACCGGGCATTTTTAAGAATCTTTATAATTTGTCGAGGCTCATTGTAGAAAATGCAGGCATCAGTAACTTTTCTAGGAAGGTGTTTGGAAATCTCACCCACTTGCGGACACTGCAGCTCAATCACAATGGGATCCAAAGCCTTGATGTGGATGTGTTGAACAATCTGTCCTATCTGCGTTACTTGGACATACGCAACCTTCCACTCAGCTGTACTTGCCAGAACAGCTTGCTGCAGAACTGGACGGTGCACAACCAAAGGGTCCAAGTGCCGTACGTCTACAATCTGCCGTGCCAGCAGGGTGAGAAAAACAACTTCTACAACTTTGAAACCAACGTCTGCTACATTGACCTAGGGGAGTATCTCTTCTTGAGCACCGCTGCCGTGGTCGCTTTTTTAACGGCCTTCCCACTGCTTCATATCAAACTCTACTGGAAAATGAAGTATGGCTACTATGTGTTTCGCTCCTGGTTCGGCGAGCAGTGGCGCAAGCTCAAAGAGGAGGAGGAGAATTGCATTTACGACGCCTTTGTTTCCTACAACTCCAATGATGAAGAGTGGGTCATGGTGCAGCTGCTGCCCAACCTAGAGGGCAACGGCTCATCATTGAAACTTTGCCTGCATCACCGCGACTTCGAGCCCGGCCGGGACATTGTTGACAACATTGTCACTGCTGTGTACAGCAGTCGCAAAACC